>NW_025791273.1:0-44996 GCF_907164935.1 Osmia bicornis bicornis | reverse complement strand
AAATTACATCTGATGTAGATATAGTAATAATGGTATTGTTACTAAATGTACATTGGTCTGTGGGATTAAATCAGTATATTAAATTTCATCTGATATAGATGTAGTAATAATGATATTGTTATTAAATGTATATTACATATCTAATGTAGATATAGTAATGACGATACTGTTATTATATGTACATTGAACTGTGGGAAGGTATTAGTATATTAAATTACATCTGATGGAGATATAGTAATAACGGTATTGTTATTAAATGTACATTGGTCTGTGGGATTAAATCAGTATATTAAATTTCATCTGATACAGATGTAGTAATAATGATATTGTTAGTAAATTGAATATTACATATCTGATGTAGATATAGTAATAACGATACTATTATTAAATGTACATTGGTCTGTGGGACTAAATCAGTATATTATATTTCATCTGATGTAGATATAGTAATAATGATATTGTTATAAATTCTATATTACATATCTAATGTAGATATAGTAATAACGATACTGTTATTATATGTACATTGATCTGTGGGAAGGTATCAGTATATTACATTATATCTAATGAACATATAGTAATAGTGATATTGTTATTAAATGTACATTGGTCTGTGGGAATAAATCAGTATATTAAATTACATCTGATGTAGATATAGTAATAATGGTATTGTTATTAAATGTACATTGGTCTGTGGGATTAAATCACTATATTAAATTTTATCTGATGTAGATATAGTAATAATGATATTGTTATTAAATGTATGTTACATATCTAATGTAGATATAGTAATAACGATACTGTTATTATATGTACATTGATCTGTGGGAAGGTATCAGTATATTACATTATATCTATTGTGGAAATCGTAATAACGAAACTGTTATTATATGTACATTGATCTGTGGGAAGGGATCAGTATATTACATTATATCTAATGTAGATATAGTAATAATGATATTGTTACCAAAATTACATTGATCTGTGGAAAGGGATCAGTATATTACATTATATCCACTGTAGATATAGTATAAATGATACTGTTATTCAATGTACATTGATCTGTGGGATGGAATCAGTATATTGCAGTAGATCTAATGAAGTTAGAGTAATGACGATAATGTTATAATCGGTACATTGAATAACAGTATCATTTATACTATATCTACATTGGATATAATGTAATATACTGATGCCTTCCCACCGATCAATGTAATTTTGGTAACAACATCATTATTGCTATATCTACATTAGATATAATGTAATATACTGATCCCTACGTACAGATCAATGTACATATAATGGCAGTATCGTTATTACTATATCTACATTAGATATGAAATATACATTTAATAACAATATCATTATTACTATATCTACATCAGATGAAATTTAATATATTGATTTAACCGCACAAACCAATGTACATTTAATAACAATACCATTATTACTATATCTACATTAGATATAATGTAATATAATGATCCCTTCCCACCGATCAATTTACATATACTGGCAGTATCGTTATTACTATATCTACATTAGATATGAAATATACATTTAATAACAATATCATTATCACTATATCTACATCAGATGTAATGTAATATACTGATCTAATCCCACAGACCAATGTACATTTAATAACAATACCATTATTAATATATCTACATCAGATGTAATTTAATATACTGATTTAATCCCACAGACCAATGTACATTGTATAACAATATCATTATTACTATATCTTCAGTAGATATAATGTAATATACTGATCACTTCCCACAGATCAATGCACAGATTGTAACAGTATCGTCATTACTATATCTACATTAGAAATGTAATAAACACTTAATAACAGCATCGTTATTACTATATCTACATTAGATCTACTGCAATATACTGATTCGTTCCCACAGATCAATGTAATTTTGGTAACAATACCATTATTACTATATCTACATTAGATATAATGTAATATACTGATCCGTTTCCCCAGATCAATATACATATAATAACAGTCTCGTTATTACTATATCTACAATAGATATAATGTAATATACTGATCCCTTCCCACAGATCAATGTACATATAATAACAGTATCGTTATTACTATATCTACATTAGATATGTAATATACATTTAATAACAATACCATTATTACTATATCCACATCAGATGTAATTTAATATACTGATTTAATCCCACAGACCAATGTACATTGAATAACAATATCATTATTACTATATCTACATCAGATGTAATGTAATATACTGATTTAACCCTACAGATCAATGTACACATAATAACAGTTTCGCTATTACTATATCTAGATAAGATACAATGTAATATACTGATACGTTCCCACAGACCAATGTAATTTTGGTAACAATATCATTGTTACTATATCTACATTAGATATAATATAATATACTTACCCCTTCCCACAGATCAATGTACATATAATAACAGTATCGTTATTACTATATCTACATTCGATATGTAATATACATTTAATAACAATATCATTATTACTATATCTACCTCAGATAAAATTTAAGATCCTGTTTTAATCCCACAGACCAATGTATATTTAATAACAATACCATTATTACTATATCCACATCAGATGTAATTTAATATACTGATTTAATCCCACAGACCAATGTACATTGAATAATAATATCATTATTACTATAACTACATTAGATGTAATGTAATATACTGATTTAATCCCACAGACCAATGTACATTTAATAACAATATCGTTATTACTATATGTACTCTAGATATGTAATAAACATTTAATAACAATATCCTTATTACTATATCTACATCAGATGTAATGTAATATACTGATCTATCCCCACAGATCAATGTACATATAATAACAGTTTCGTTATTACTATATCTACATTAGATATAATGTAATATACTGATACCTTCCCACAGATCAATTCACAGATTGTAACATTATCGTCATTACTATATCTACATTGGAAATGTAATAAACACTTAATAACAGCATCGTTATTACTATATCTACATTAGATCTACTGCAATATACTGATTCGTTCCCACAGATCAATGTAATTTTGGTAACAATATCATTATTACTATATCTACATTAGATAGAATGTAATATACTGATCCCTTTCCACAGATCAATATACATATAATAACAGTCTCGTTATTACTATATCTACAATAGATATAATGTAATATACTGATCCCTTCCCACAGATCAATGTACATATAATAACAGTATCGTTATTACTATACCTACATTAGATATGTAATATACATTTAATAACAATACCATTATTACTATATCCACATCAGATGTAATTTAATATACTGATTTAATCCCACAGACCAATGTACATTGAATAACAATATCATTATTACTATATCTACATCAGATGAAATTTAATATACTGATTTAATCACACAGACCAATGTACACTTAATAACAATATCATTATTACTATATCTTCTTTAGATATAATGTAATATACTGATCACTTCCCACAGATCAATGCACAGATTGTAGCATTATCGTCATTACTATAACTACATTAGATATGTAATAAACACTTAATAACTGTATCGTCATTACTATATCTACATTATATCTACTGCAATATACTGATTCCTTCCCACAGATCAATGTACATTGAGTAACTGTATCATTTATACTATATCTACATTGTTTATAATGAAATATACTGGTCCCTTCCCACATATCAATGTAATGTTGGTAACAATATCATTATTACTATATCTACATTAGATATAACGTAATATACTGATATAATCCCACAGATCAATGTACATATAATAACAGTATCGTTATTACTATATCTACATTAGATATGTAATATACATTAATAACAATATCATTATTACTATATCTACCTCAGATGAAATTTAAGATCCTGTTTTAATCCCACAGAGCAATGTATATTTAATAACAATACCATTATTACTATATCCACATCAGATGAAATTTAATATACTGATTTAATCCCACAGACCAATGTACATTTAATAACAATATCATTATTACTATATCTTAATTAGATATAATGTAATATACTGATCACTTCCCAAAGATCAATGCACAGATTGTAACATTATCGTCATTACTATATCTACATTAGATATGTAATAAACACTTAATAACAGTATCGTTATTACTATATCTACATTAGATATGTAATATACATTTAATAACAATATCATTATTACTATATCTACCTCAGATGAAATTTAAGATCCTGTTTTAATCCCACAGAGCAATGTATATTTAATAACAATACCATTATTACTATATCCACATCAGATGAAATTTAATATACTGATTTAATCCCACAGACCAATGTACATTTAATAACAATATCATTATTACTATATCTTCATTAGATATAATGTAATATACTGATACCTTCCCACAGATCAATTCACAGATTGTAACATTATCGTCATTACTATATCTACATTAGAAATGTAATAAACACTTAATAACAGCATCGTTATTACTATATCTACATTAGATCGACTGCAATATACTGATTCGTTCCCACAGATCAATGTAATTTTGGTAACAATATCATTATTACTATATCTACATTAGATATAATGTAATATACTGATCCCTTTCCACAGATCAATATACATATAATAACAGTGTCGTTATTACTATATCTACAATAGATATAATGTAATATACTGATCCCTTCCCACAGATCAATGTACATATGATTACACCTTCGTTATTACTATATCTACATTAGATATAATGTAATATACCGATACCTTCCCACAGATCAATGTACATATAATAACAGTATCGTTATTACTATATCTACAATAGATATAATGTAATATACTGATACCTTCCCACAGATCAATATACATATAATAACAGTATCGTTATTACTATATCTTCATTAGATATGTAATATACATTTAATAACAATATCATTATTACTATATCTACATTGGATACAATGTAATATAATGATCCCTTCCCACCGATCAATGTAGATATAATGGCAGAATCGTTATTACTATATCTGCATTAGATCTCCTGCAATATACTGATTCCTTCCCACAGATCAATGTACATTGAATATCAGTATCATTTATACTATATCTACATTGGATATAATGTAATATACTGATTCCTTCCCACAGATCAATGTACTTTTGGTAACAATATCATTAATACTATACCTACATTAGATATGATGTAATATACTGATCCCTACCCACAGATCAATGTACATATAATAACAGTTTCGTTATTACTATATCTACAATAGATATAATGTAATATACTGACACTTTCCCACAGATCAATGTACATATAATGGCAGTATCGTTATTACTATATCTCCATTTGATATGTAATATACATTTGATAACAATATCATTATTAATATATCTACATCAGATGTAATGTAATATACTGATTTATTCCCACAGACCAATGTACATTTAATAACAATATCATTATTACTATATCTACATTGGATACAATGTAATATACTGATCCCTTCCCACAGATCAATGTAATTTTGGTAAAAATATCATTATTACTATATCTACATTAGATATAATGTAATATACTGGTCTCTACCCACAGATCAATGTACATATAATAACAGTTTCGTTATTACTATATCTACAATAGATATAATGTAATATACTGATACCTTCCCACAGATCAATGTACATACAATAACAGTATCGTTATTACTATATCTACATTAGATATGTAATATACATTTAATAACAATATCATTATTACTATATGTACATTAGATATAATGTAATATACTGATCCCTACCCACGGATCAAGGAACATATAATAACAGTTTGGTTATTACTATATCTATAATAGATATAATGTAATATACTGATACCTTCCCACAGATCAATGTACATACAATAATAGTATCGTTATTACTATATCTACATTAGATATGTAATATACATTTAATAACAATATCATTATTACTATATCTACATCAGATGTAATGTAACATACTGATTTAATCCCACAGAACAATGTACATATAATAACAATATCATTATTACTATATCTACATTGGATACAATGTAATATAATGATCCCTTCCCACCGATCAATGTAGATATAATGGCAGTATCGTTATTACTATATCTGCATTAGATCTCCTGCAATATACTGATTCCTTCCCACAGATCAATGTACATTGAATATCAGTATCATTTATACTATATCTACATTGGATATAATGTAATATACTGATTCCTTCCCACAGATCAATGTACTTTTGGTAACAATATCATTATTACTATACCTACATTAGATATGATGTAATATACTGATCCCTACCCACAGATCAATGTACATATAATAACAGTTTCGTTATTACTATATCTACAATAGATATAATGTAATATACTGACACTTTCCCACAGATCAAAGTACATATAATGGCAGTATCGGTATTACTATATCTCCATTTGATATGTAATATACAATTAATAACAATATCATTATTAATATATCTACATCAGATGTAATGTAATATACTGATTTATTCCCACAGACCAATGTACATTTAATAACAATATCATTATTACTATATGTACATTGGATACAATGTAATATACTGATACCTCCCACAGATCAATGTACATGTAATAACAGTATCGTTATTACTATATCTACATTAGATATGTAATATACATTTAATAACAATATCATTATTACTATATCTACAATCAGATGAAATTTAATATTCTGATTTAATCCCACAGACCAATGTACATTTAATAACAATATCATTACTACTATATCTACATTAGATATAATGTAATATTCTGATCCCTTCCCACAGATCAATGTATATATAATAACAGTTTCGTTATTACTGTATCTACAATAGATAGAATATAATATACTGATAACATCCCACAGATCAATATTCATATAATAACAGTATCGTTATTACAATATCTACATTAGATATGTAATATACATTTAATAACAATATCATTATTACTATATCTACATCAGATGAAATTTAATATCCTGATTTATTCCCACAGACCAATGTACATTTAATAACAATATCATTACTATTATATCTACATTGGATACAATGTAATATACTGATCCCTTCCCACAGATCAATGTACATATAATAACAGTTTCGTTATTACTATGTCTACAATAGATATAATGTAATATACTGATAACTTCAGACAGATCAATGTACATATAATAACAGTATCGTTATTACTATATCTCTATTAGATATGTAATATACATTTAATAACAATGTCATTATTACTATATCTACATCAGATGAAATTTAATATACTGATTTAATCCCACAGACCAATGTACATTTAGTAACAATACCATTATTACTATATCTACATCAGATGTAATTTAATATACTGATTTAATCCCACAGACCAATGTACATTGAATAACAATATCATTATTCCTATCTCTTCTTTAGATATAATGTAATATACACTTCCCAGAGATCAATGCACAGATTGTAACATTATCGTCATTACTATATCTCGATTAGATATGTAATAAGCACTTAATAACAGTTTCGTTATTACTATATCTACATTAGATATGTAATATACATTTAATAACTGTATCATTATTACTATATCTACATCAGATGAAATTTAATATACTGATTTAATCCCAGACCAAAGTACATTTAATAACACTACCATTATTACTATATCTACATCAGATGTAATTTAATATACTGATTTAATCCCACAGTCCAACGTACATTTAATAACAATACCATTATTACTATAGCTACATCAGATGTAATTTAATATACTGATCCCTTCCCACAGATCAATGTACATATAATAACAGTTTCGTTATTACTATATCTACATTAGATATAATGTAATATACTGATACCTTCCCACAGATCAATGCACAGATTGTAACATTATCGTCATTACTATATCTAAATTAGATACGTAATAAACACTTAATAACAATATCGTTATTACCATATATACATTAGATCTACTGCAATATACTGATTCCTTCCCACAGATCAATCCACATTGAATACCAGTATCATATATACTATATCTGCATTGGATATAATGTAATATACTAATCCCTTCCCACAGATCAATGTAATTTTGGTAACAATATCATTATTACTATATCTACATTAGATATAATGTAATATACTGATCCCTTCCCACAGATCAATGTACATATAATAACAGTATCGTTATTACTATATCTACATTAGATATGTAATATACATTTAATAACAATACCATTATTAGTATATCTTCATCAGATGTAATTTAATATACTGATTTAACCCCACAGATCAATGTACATATACTAACAGTTTCGTTATTACTATATCTACATTAGATATAATGTAATACACTGATACCTTCCCACAGATCAATGTACATATAATAACAGTATCGTTACGACTATATCTCTATTAGATATGTAATATACATTTAATAACAATATCATTATTACTATATCTACATCAGATGTAATGTATTATACTGATACCTTCCCACAGATCAATGTACATATAATAACAGTTTCGTTATTACTGTGTCTACAATAGATATAATGTAATATACTGATAACTTCCCACAGATCAATGTACATATAATAACAGTATCGTTATTACTATGTCTATATTAGATATGTAATATACATTTAATAACAATATCATTATTACTATATCTACATCAGATGTAATTTAATATACTGATATATTCCCACAGACCAATGTACATTTAATAACAATATCATTATTACTATATCTTCATTAGATATAATGTAAAATACTGATCACTTCCCACAGATCAATGCACAGATTGTAACATTATCGTCATTACTATATCTACATTAGATACGTAATAAACACTTAATAACAGTATCGTTATTACTATATCTACATTAGATCTACTGCAATATACTGATACCTTCCCACAGATCAATGTACATTGAATACCGGTATCATTTATACTATATCTACATTGGATATAATGTAATATACTGATCCCTTCCCACAGATCAATGTAATTTTGGTAACAATATCATTATTACTATATCTACATTATATATAATGTAATATACAGATCCCTTCCCACAGATCAATGTACATATAATAACAGTTTCGTTATTACTATATCTACATTAGATACGTAATAAACACTTAATAACAGTATCGTTATTACTATATCTACATTAGATCTACTGCAATATACTGATTACTTCCCACAGATCAATCTACATTGAATTCCAGTATCATATATACTATATGTGCATTGGATATAATGTAATATTCTAATCCCTTCCCACAGATCAATGTAATTTTGGTAACAATATCATTATTACTATATCTACATTAGATATAATGTAATATACTGATCCCTTCCCACAGATCAATGTACATATAATAACAGTTTCGTTATTACTATGTCTACAATAGATATAATGAAATATACTGATAACTTCCCACAGATCAATGTACATATAATCACAGTATCGTTATTACTATATCTCTATTAGATATGTAATATACATTTAATAACAATATCATTATTACTATATCTACATCAGATGAAATTTAATATACTGATTTAATCCCACAGACCAATGTACATTTAATAACAATACCATTATTACTATATCTACATTAGATATAATGTAATAGAATGCTAGCTTCCCACTCATTAATGTACATATAATGGCAGTATCGTTATTACCATATCTACATTAGACATGTAATATACATTTAATAACAATATCATTATTACTATATCTACATCAGATGTTATGTAATATACTGATTTATTCCCACAGACCAATGTACATTTAATAGCAATATCATTATTGCTGTATCTACATCAGATGTAATTTAATATACTGATTTAATCACACAGATCAATGTACATATAATAACAGTTGCGTTATTACTATATCCTCTTTAGATATAATTTAATATACTGATCACTTCCCACAGATCAATGCACAGATTGTAACATTATCGTCATTACTATATCTACATTAGGTATGTAATAAACACATAATAACAGTATCGTTATTACTATATCTACATTAGATCTACTGCAATATACTGATTACTTCCCACAGACCAATGTACATTGAATAACAGTATCATTCATACTATATCTACATTGGATATAATGTAATATACTGAGCCTTCACACAGATCAATGTAATTTTGGTAACAATATCATTATTACTATATCTACATTAGATATAATGTAATATACTTATCCCTTCCCACAGGTCAATGTACATATAAAAGCAGTTTCGTTATTACTATATCTACATTAGACATGTAATATACATTTAATAACAATATCATTATTACTATATCTACATCAGATGCAATGTAATATACTGATTTAATCCCACAGACCAATGGACATTTAATAACAATATCATTATTGCTATATCTACATTAGATAAAATGTCATATAATGATAGCTTCCTACCCATCAATGTACATATAATGGCAGTATCGTTATTACCATATCTACATTAGATATGTAATACACATTTAATAACAATATCATTATTACTATATCTAAATCAGATGAAATTTAATACAGTGATTTAATCCCACAGACCAATGTACATTGAATAACAATATCATTACTACTATGTCTACATCAGATGTAATTTAATATACTGATTTAATCCCACAGACGAATGTACATTGATTAACAATATCATTATTACTATATCTACATCAGATGTAATGTAATATACTGATTTAATCCCACAGAACAATGTACATTTAATAACAATATCATTATTACTATATCTTCTTTAGATATAATGTAATATACTGATCACTTCCCACAGATCAATACACAGATTGTAACATTATCGTCATTACTATATGTACATTAGATATGTAATAAACACTTAATAACAGTATCGTTATTACTATATCTACATTAGATCTACTGCAATATACTGATTCCTTCCCACAGATCAATGTACATTGAATAACAGTTTCGTTATTACTATATCTACATTAGATATGTAATATACATTTAATAACGGTATCATTATTACTATATCTACATCAGATGAAATTTCGTATACTGATTTAATCCCAGACCAAAGTACATTTAATAACACTACCATTATTACTATATCTACATCAGATGTAATTTAATATACTGATTTAATCCCACAGTCCAACGTACATTTAATAACAATACCATTATTACTATAGCTACATCAGATGTAATTTAATATATTGATCCCTTCCCACAGATCAATGTACATATAATAACAGTTCCGTTATTACTATATCTACATTAGATATAATGTAATATACTGATACCTTCCCACAGATCAATGCACAGATTGTAACATTATCGTCATTACTATATCCAAATTAGATACGTAATAAACACTTAATAACAATATCGTTATTACCATACATACATTAGATCTACTGCAAGATACTGATTCCTTCCCACAGATCAATCCACATTGAATACCAGTATCATATATACTATATCTGCATTGGATATAATGTAATATACTAATCCCTTCCCACAGATCAATGTAATTTTGGTAACAATATCATTATTACTATATCTACATTAGATATAATGTAATATACTGATCCCTTCCCATAGATCAATGTACATATAATAACAGTTTCGTTATTACTATGTCTACAATAGATATAATGTCATATACTGATACCTTCCCACAGATCAATGTACATATAATAACAGTATCGTTAATACTATATCTACATTAGATATGTAATATACATTTAGTAACAATACCATTATTACTATATCTTCATCAGATGTAATTTAATATACTGATTGAATCCCACAGATCAATGTACATATAATAACAGTTTCGTTATTACTATATCTACATTAGATATGTAATATACATTTAATAACAGTATCATTATTACTATATCTACATCAGATGAAATTTCATATACTGATTTAATCCCAGACCAAAGTACATTTAATAACACTACCGTTATTACTGTATCTACATCAGATGTAATTTAATATACTGATTTAATCCCACAGTCCAATGTACATTTAATAACAATACCATTATTACTATAGCTACATCAGATGTAATTTAATATACTGATCCCTTCCCACAGATCAATGTACATATAATAACAGTTTCGTTATTACTATATATTCTTTACATATAATGTAATATACTGATCACTTCCCACAGATCAATGCACAGATTGTAACATTATCGTCATTACTATATCTAAATTAGATACGTAATAAACACTTAATAACAATATCGTTATTACCATATATACATTAGATCTACTGCAATATACTGATTCCTTCCCACAGATCAATCCACATTGAATACCAGTATCATATATACTATATCTGCATTGGATATAATGTAATATACTAATTCCTTCCCACAGATCAATGTACATATAATAACAGTTTCGTTATTACTATATCTACATTGGATATAATGTAATATACTGATACCTTCCCACAGATCAATGTACATATAATAACAGTATTGTTATTACTATATCTACATTAGATGTGTAATATACATTTAATAACAATATCATTATTACTATATGTACATTAGATATAATGTTATATAATGATCCCTTCCCACCGATCAATGTACATATAATGGCAGTATCGTTATTACTGTATCTACATTAGATATGTAATATATATTTAATAACAATATCATTATTACTATATCTACATCAGATGTAATGTAATATATTGATTTAATCCCACAGATCAATGTACATTTAATAACAATACCATTATTACTATGTCTACATCAGATGTAATTTAATATACTGGTTTAATCCCACAGACCAATGTACATTTAATAACAATATCATTATTACTATATCTACATCAGATGAAATTTAATATACGGATTTAATCCCACAGACCAATGTACACTGAATAACAATATCATTATTACTATATCTACATCAGATGTAATGTTATATACTGATTTAATCCCACAGACCAATGTACATTTGATAACAATATCATTATTACTATATCTACATTAGATATAATGTAATATACTGATCACTTCCCACAGATCAATGCACAGATTGTAACATTATCGTCATTACTATATCTACATTAGATACGTAATAAACACTTAATGACATTATCGTTATTACTACCTCTACTCTTTTAATATTATATTATTAATTAATATAATGGCATTAATGTAATTTATTTTTTGTCGCACCCTTTCCTATACTTCCTTTAATAAAATATATAGTAAAGATGAAATCAAATTATTTCTTTTGCCACGCCCTTCCCCACGCATGGAAAACATTCCAAGATTAACAACAAATTATAAAAAATTAATTAGAAACACATTATGTAGTGGACCGAATTGTGAATCTAAACCATTCTCGAGTCAACTTGAACACACAAAAAAATTTCATCAAAATCTGTTCAGCCGTTTAGGAGGAGTTCAGTCACATACAGACACACAGAAGAAATATAAGGATATGAAGTATGATTATTGGGAAGGGTTGGGCAAAATAAATTACATTAATAACGATTATATACTTTTTTATTTTCATATTACATTAATGGAGTATGGGGAAGGGTGTGGTACAGAATAAATTACACTAATAACGGTTATAGATATTTATATTTTACGTTAAATAATATATATAATATAATAAGTAAAAACAAAAAAAAAATATAAATGTAGGCGGCTACCACCAGTCCGGCTATAACAGATAAAATATACATTAATACGCAGTAAAAATCTAATAAATCAAAATAAAATCGGACAGGCAACTTACATCGATTTCTTCTCCGAACAAATATCGGAGGTCGAACAGATCGACCTCCGTCCAAGTAGCCGCCCACCGCGCTTCATACTCGCGCCGCCACTCCTGCCGCTCGCGGCACTTTGCGGGTAGTCGCGCGTCATCCTCCGCCGGCGCAATTTCGAAGACTGGCATTACTATGGCTGTTAAGACGAAAACAATTAGTTAAAAATAAATAAAATTTGGGTAATTGTTGAAGATTACTTACGATAATGTTTGACAATCGCCAAGAATGCTAAGGATTCCAACCTTGGGACCGTCATCGTTGAACAGAAAATAATGAATAAAACGAACACGCTTGGGTTTATAAAGCACTGTGAAAACATCTCCCTCTGTTACGTCGCGAGCGAGTTACGGCGCGCGACGTACAAAATATAAAAGAAAGAGGAAGAAAAAAAAAAAGAAGAAAAGAAATGTTGAATTAGAAAATTTGATGATTGATACGGATCAGGACGGTATTTTCGCTGCCACCAGTCCCGATCGCGCTCGACGATGTTAGGTCGTTAACGATCGGAACAATTAAAAAGAATCGTTTAATTTTTATAATTAGATTCGGAAGTTGTTGTATTGAGTTCGTCAATGCTCTAGTCCCATACGGGCCCCTCGTGTGAATTCGTGCAGGAAGGTCGTACAATGTGTACGAGCTGTATGAAATATATGAATAGAGAATTAGAAAATAACAGGTTAGAATGAATATTAGATCAATGTAGTTACTTGAAAGGAACCTTTAACAGAAAATTGACAAAACTGTTATTTTTAAAGATCGCGATTCGAACTTCGGTGTTTGTTTGTTTTATTTTTTCTACGATCCGAGAAAGGACGGTCCCAGTGGGATACTTCCAGGACTAACAGTCTCGTGGGCCGTCTTCACGCTCGTGTAAACGAAAAATGATTTTATTGATTACCTCGTATTTTGAACGGAACAATCTAGTTGGAATACTTCCGCGACTAACTGTCCCTCAGATTGCCGTTTTGCCCTCACTCGACACCAGATTCGTTGTGTTAACGAAAATATAAAATGTGCAACTCACCAATTCGATGTAATACAATATTTGCAATACTTTAGGCTTTCTTTTAATACTCTGATGTTGGTCTGAAATCTGGAAAATCGAAGAGAGGATGAGAAGCAGTTACACTCGCACTACGCGTTCGCGTTTGAGCCTTTCTTAACGGGGTTACGGCTACGAAATACGATTAACAAAATACGAAATACAACGCGACGCGGAAAAGAATATTAATTATTATCGGACGATTTAAAATAGAAAGAGAAAAGGATAGGATATTGAAAAGTGTGAAAGATTTTTACGTATCCGTATGAGTCTTTGACACGATAATCGCGAATTGAAACTCTCCCGACACTCTGCCTCGTTACACGAAGGAACTTTGCCGAGCAATCAGATTTCGCGATACCGTAGACAACTCTGTCTCTACGCGGACACGGGCTCCCCGTCACACACCTTGCGATTCTTCGACGAAGAGTGATTTGCCTCAGTCAAGCGATCGTATCTCAGGGTTCGACCCGCGATCATGGGCCCAAAGTGGGGACATCATTTGGCAAATCGGGGTACGTGTCGAAGGGGAGAGCCCGCGCGTATTGGTTTCGTCTAGGCGCGTTTCCCGAGTTCTCATCCCTCCCTGACCTTCCTCTGACTCTGTCTAATAGTTGACTATCTTTCTCTTTTACCCCTACAGCGCTTCATGAATTTAGTGCGTCGCAACTTCTATGTCTTCTAGAATCTTCCAAATGCTTTAATTTAATCTTATTCGCTTTCAATTAATTAACGAAGTCGGTACAAACGAATCTCTGGTGTCGATTAACATTTTATTTATGTCAATTACTATAATATTCGCATAATAATAGTATTAGGGCTTTTTGATTCATTCGAGGTATTTTTATAATCGATGTTTGTTTTATTACACGCGTTTTCCGGCTTCCGTGACAAAGAGATTGATGTTTTAATTTCAATTAGTTTCGTGAACATTTTATTCGCGTTTTCATAAGTTCACGCATATAGAATAATATACATATATCCGTTAACATGTTCTTGGAATTCGTTCCAGAACATTGCTTGGCAGTTTTTGTTGCCTATTTGTGACAATACGCGTTTACGATCCCCATCGACCGTTGTCTCGAACGTTCCTAAACGTTCGTCGACGTTTTCAAACTCTCAGTGGTTGTCACGCAAACCTCGCTTTTCATTCCATTCAGATCATTCTATAATATTTCAAACAAATCACTCTCATCCTTTATGACACTCATTCTCCCATGGAAGGAACGGCTGACGCATGCTTTACAGGTATGAGAGGTATCCGCTTGTAAAATGGGGCGAAAATCGCGTTTTCTTTATTCTGCGCAGTTAAGCTGGGATTCCTCCATGTGCGTCGCACTGCTTAACCGCGCGGCGAAGGATGTTTATGATACCTCTCCTTGACCTCAACGGTTTCGAATTTCTGTACATTTTCAAACGTAGTTCCAACGGCAATCGTCCCAAGGAAGATTAGTTTATATTATTTGAAAGAGCCAAATATAGCCTTCTTTGTGTTCCTCGCCTGGGATACTTCCAAGTGCGTCGCACTGCCGAGGCACACAAATTAGGTATACTGGAAAGTAGCTATTGAAATGAAATAAAAGAGTAAAAAGGAAAAGAAAGGTCAATTTAAATCTCAAACTCCTTTCTCGTGTTCTCGTGTGGAATACCTTCACGTGCAGAAGCACGAGATCGGAGGAGCGCGAACAGAAACGGAAAATTTAGAAAAATCAGGCCCTTCCTTGCATCCCTCACGTGGAATACTTTCAAGTGCTACGCACCCGATGAGGAACGCAAGGTCGGGTTGGTGAAAATCCAGCCCGGACGTAACACCTCCAAACTCTAAGACCTGAGATAAGTAAAAACTCCAGTCTCTTTCTCTCTCTCATGAAGTTGCAAGGTTTGCATGAACTCGAAACCCTACAGGCTTATAAAGATACTTGGAAATTAATATTTTACTTGTGGAGCAAAGAATAAATTATGTTTTTAGGAATAATTATTTATTTTATAATGCCCCCAAGGCAATGTTCTTGTGGATTGTGGAATTATGAATCGTTTATCATCGTAAGGACTAAGCACCTTCTTTTCTTCACATATAGAATATACATTGTGCAATTTTGAACGAATACATCTCTGTTCACGATGCACTTCTAAACGTTCATACAAGCAACGTATATAATCATCGAAGGAAATAGTTTTCCTAACTACGTTACTTTTGACACCCTTCACTTTTTTCGTGTCCCGTTTGCCCTCTACGCGCAAAGCATACATTTTCGACCGAAGTTCGACAAACTCAGTCATTATACACCCATTATTTTCATCCTTCATTAATCCCGGTACTTTTTTATTTACTCGTGGCATACTGTAAACATTGTCCTCGGTATAGTCGCTCGTGTCAAACCGATGTATATCGCGTTTCATTACATCGTATATGTCATCACATTCCAGTTCGTATATAAGACTGTCTGTGTCTGTGTATAATATTTTACAAAGATGTTTAAATTTCGGCCAAATATAATCATGATGGAATTCGTACAAACATGTTTTTGATATATCCAGAATACACATACCAACATAAATGGGTTTTGTAAATTTAATTTCCAACTTTCGCATCTCTATTGCGACCAAATATTCCGAAAATATTGATCTGCTATGAAAATTTGGTTTCGATATCAGGGCCTCGGCCCCGTATCTACCATCCCATTTTGTAACTAATTTAACGTCTACATGATTTCTAACGTTCTCCATAGTTTTGCCAAAGACTGCATTATTCATTAATTTAAATAAATTCTTTTCAAAATCATTTTTAGCCGCAGTTCTAAGTTGCGTGTTTAAATGAATGTATTCGCGAAGCCATGGAGATTGTTTAAATTCTAAAACGCGATGAATTACAGAAACTTTTAAACCATGATTTAAGCATTGTTGAAGATTGCGGTAATGGATGATGTAACGTTGCTTATCCTGAACTGTAGCGAGTAGTTTCTCGTGTTTGGCATTAGGAGGCTTCTCGCGTATTGGACAAAAAGGTAAATCTGCATGCTTATCGTGTAATTCTAGCGGGTATTTCAAATCGACTTCCAAAATATATCCAATGTCCGAATTTTCGGATATCGCATGAATGTTAAAAGTTTTAATTTCATTATCGTCTAACCACTTAAACTCGCCGTAAGGTAGATACTGCGACATTGCCCATCCATACAAATTATTAACGTCGAAATAAACTAAATATCGCGATGGTTCTTCGGAATTGTATGAATCCATGTATTTATTATTGGCCTTTGCGTATCGATTAGAACATTGACTTAAACCACCACGTATGCCGCGCTCTATGAAAAGTAGCATATCGATATCCGTCAATAATTCTAATTCGATACGCGTGTGCTTCAGCATTGCATCCCACGTAAAACCGGGTAAAGTATAGTAATATGCAGGATCCAATTTGTAACTTCTCAAACAGCTGCCACGAAAATTTTCAAAAATGTCGGCCAATAATAAAACGTCTGTTTTTAGATATAAATCGCTGTATTCGCCAAGTGTTTTTATATTAAAACTGTGCCAGACTTTTATCGCGTGGTCATAATCCTGCTGTGAAACGGCACAGTCGCTTAGTTGATTATAAAATTTGTCACATGTCGGCAATGTCGTCTCGCTCAGTTTCATGTAGTCGGTAACATAATCGTATGGAAAGATGCCTTTTCGTGTAAGCAAATCGAATCTTATCTCGTTCAAAAAATTAAATTGTGACCGTAAAATCGTCATATCGTCTTTCCCTAGATATGAACTCAATTTATCTAAACTTGAATTTAAAAATTTGAATGAATCTATAAATCGAAGCGAAATTTTGTAACGTTTTAGATTCGTTGAAAATGAAATATATTTTTCTTTTGTAATTGGCAAGACTGATGTCGAGCCTTCGATAATCGTTACCAATTCTTTTATTACAAAATGGGCATCGTATCCCGATAAGTTATGAAACACTATTGGTATAAAACGTTTATTTTTATAATTTAAATTACACCCCTGGTGAGCAGGTCCTCGGTAACGACCAGTGAAATGGCAATGATCTCGAACTTTTGTTTCGTCGATGTCGAACGGTTTTTCGCAAATATAACAATGCGTTGCATTCATATAATTTTCTCTTTCATCACCTGTCAAATTTGTCATGGGCACATTCGTATTAAATAATGGTGCAATTTTTCTTACAAGGCTCTCAAGTTCATTCACGAACCATTCAGCACAGTCAGGACCCCGATACGCGCGATACTCGCACACCGATGCGTTGTATGAACAGTGAAAATAATATCCCACACTGTATGCTTCGTGTTGCTGGTATGCATTGCAGTGTCCTTGATTGCTGTTAACCTTCTTAAGCATGCATTCGAAATCGGCGTATACGATGAATGGATGACGTTCTCGGTGACAAAAATTATCAAACTTTATTATTTTATCTTCACTCGATGGTAGAATGATTGCGCAATCGTTCATCTTCATGCAGTCCTTCGTATGTTTCAATAACTTTTCTTCCGCATAAAAGTAGTGAAGGCATCTGCATATAAACAAAGTAACTGCATTAGTACAAAAAGAACAAACGCATACACTAAAATAGATCGTAATGGTATGATACAAACCTGTCACAAATATAAGTTTTACTCTTATGTGCACTCAGCTGGTTTGAAACAAGCCGGGAAAGATTTTTAATCCATGCAAAGTGACGCACATTACGGTTGGGCGTTTCAAGCATCAGCAGGTTAACGTGACGAAATCTTTTGTTGGTGGTGAGTTGGAGCGGAGCACACCTTTTCACATTCAAGTCCCAAAAATAAACGTTTATCGAAACATCGTTTTGGCGCTCAAATTTTGGTATTTGATTAAGGGTTATTGGAAATGCGATGCCCTCCAAATTTAAAACGGTGTCATAGTTGGGATACGATGATGGTCGATTTGCATTCACATGGACGGGATATAATGCTGCAACTATCGATCTGACAAAACACGTATCATCGTCAACTGTCACATTTACTACCGCTCTTTTGTCCTTGATTGTTTTTGGTATGTCTGTGTAACAACCAGCATGCATCGGATTGCATTTATTGATATTTAACATCAAATGCAGAATTTTCGATATTGCCCAACCACTGTCCCGTTCCTGAAATTCTTCCATCAGTGTTAAAGTTGAGTTCACAACGTATTTGTCATACCAATCGTTCAAGTTTGATGTAGAAAATAATTGTTTATTTCTTACACTGAAACTTTTCACATCAGTTTTATTATTAGCGGTAAACTCCCCATACAACACCGTATTCACTTTTATGCATGAATGATTTAGGAAAACTTCCGCTAGACGTTGGAATACTATTTTTCTAGCATCTTCCAAAAAGTTTCGTGGTTCAATATGCTCGGTGTTGATTATAATTCCTGTAGTTATCCGGTTATGGAAAGCTGATTCTACATTCTCCCAGATAAGAGATGATGATGCACGTGGTTCAGCATCTGTTCTCCTTTGACCTTCGCCTATTTTTACAGATCCGTGTAACTCTGCTCTTAACCATTTAAATCTCGCTATCCTGGCTGTTAAACTATTTTTCAAACCAGTTGATAAGTCCTTTTCGAGTTGCAATCGCTCTATCATTAAATCAATGCATTGATTGCATTGCACCAGACATGCGTTTCGGTCGTCGTTACTACTTATGACTGCAATACGTTGTGTCAAAAGTTGTTCTATACAAGCAAGTTCGTTTAGTAATATTGCCTTTTGACCACTAGGATGATCATTGTCACGATACAATATCCTACGCAAGGCGTCGATTCTTTCTTTGTATGCTTCTATATCTCGCCATCCTTCGACTGATAAATCGTCTCCCATTTGTAATCGTTCGTCTATCAATTCGATGCACTGGTCACATTGCATCAAGCAATCACAACGCTCATCTTCAGTATTGATGTTTATCGCCCGCTGCGCCAATAATTCGGTGATGCGTTCGAGTTCTTGCAGTAACATGGCCTCCATTTTTCTTTTCCACAAACACGTTAAGTAGCCATGCACTTCTAATTGTCAAACTACATATGACACACATTGCAAAATTTTCTCCCATTTTATTAAAGTGGGGCTGTCATTGACGAAAGTGTTTAATTGCTGTTCACTCTGCAGCGTCAACAAAAAACCGCATTTCCAAGACGTAGAAAAATTCGTTCAAGGTCATGAGCAAAACCTCTACCTTCTATAGTCGCGAATTGCAGCGTCAGATTTGCTGCGCCAACAAAAAATCCCATTTTCAAGACGTAGAAAAGTGGCTGGGGCCTTGTGTCGTCTTCCGATAAGACAAAAATAGTTCAAGGTCATGGGGGGGTATTATATTTTTGCTGATGGTGTCAACTTTCAGTTCAAGGTCGGGGGGGGGGGGGATATTTCTCCTGTGGGGATAGCTATGGGGTGGGGGTTGTCATAGGGTGGGTATTTCAACTGAGGCTGTGGTTAAAGGGCGGGGGTTGTCATAGGGTGGGTATTTCTGTTGAGGGGGTGGTTATGGGGTGGGTATTTCTGCTGAGGGGGTGGTTATAGGGCGGGGGTTGTCATAGGGTGGGTATTTCTGCTGAGGGGGGGGGGGTGGTTATAGGGCGGGGGTTGTCATAGGGTGGGTATTTCTGCTGAGGGGGTGGTTATAGGGCGGGGGTTGTCACAGGGTGGTTATATCTGCTGAGGGCGGTGGTTATGGGGCGGGGGAGGGAAAGGGGGGGTATCATATTTCTGCTGACGGTGGTGTCAAATTTCAGTTCAAGGTCATAGGGTGGGGAGAGGGGTGGATGTTGTCGGGGTGGGGCGTATCATATTTCTGCTGACGGTGTGGTGTCAAATTACAAAAAATGCTGACGCCAGTTATTTAGAATCCGCATAGAAGAACTACTAATGTATATTACATATCTAATGTAGATATAGTAATATCGATACTGTTATTCAATGTACATTGATCTGTGGGAAGGAACCAGTATATTGCAGGAGATCTAATGCAGATATAGTAATAACGATACTGCCATTATATGTACATTGATCGGTGGGATTAAATCAGTATATTAAATTACATCTGATGTAGATATAGTAATAATGATATTGTTATTAAATGTATATTACATATCTAATGTAGATATAGTAATATCGATACTGTTATTATATGTACACTGATCTGTGGGAAGGTAGCAGTATATTACATTGTATCTAATGTAGATATAGTAATAGCGAATCTGTTATTATATGTACACTGATCTGCGGGAAGAGATCAGTATATTACAGTATATCTAATGTAGATATAGTAATAATGATGTTGTAACCAAAACTACATTGATCTGTGGGAAGGGATCAGTATATTACATTATATCCAATGTAGATAGAGTATAAATGATACTGTTATTCAATGTACATTGATCTGTGGGAAGGAATCAGTATATTGCAGTAGATCTAATGTAGATATAGTAATAATGATACTGTTACAAAGTGTTTATTACATATCTAATGTAGATATAGTAATGACGATAATGTTACAATCTGTGCATTCATCTGTGGGAAGTGGTCAGTACATTACATTATACCTAATGAGGATATAGTAATAATGATATTGTTATTAAATGTACATTGGTCTGTGGGATTACATCAGTGTATTACATTACATCTGATGTAGATATAGTAATAATGATATTGTTATTAAATGTACATTGGTCTGTGGGATTAAATCAGTATATTAAATTTCATCTGATTTAGATATAGTAATAATGATATTGTTATTAAATGTATATTACATATCTAATGTAGATATGGTGATGACGATACTGCCATTATATGTACATTGATGGGTGGGAAGCTATCATTATAATACATTTTATCTAATGTAGATATAGCAATAATGATATTGTTATTAAATGTACATTGGTCTGTGGGATTTGTTACGAGCCGGAGGGGGCGGCTGCGTAGCCGGGGCTTAATTTAGGTATATGGTAATTGTTAATGGCTTGACCAGTGTTGTTATTAACACTGGGAGCCTAAGGAAGTAGACGTGGAGACGAACCTACGTATGGCTAACGTAGGGAGCTCCAGGAGGTTGGCTATGGTGGACGAACCTACGTATGGCTAACGTAGGGAGCCACAGGAAAGGTGTAGAGTGGAGGACGAACCTACGTATGGCTAACGTAGGGAGCCTCAGGAGAGTGATATGCGGACGAACCTACGTATGGCTAACGTAGGGAGCCGCAGGAAGCGTTAGTATTAGGTCTCGTAACTTGATTGATGTACCTCGAGCGGTAAAGGTACACCTTAGTGGGTTTCTGGACAGTGAATATAATTGTACAATAGTATGTAAATTAAACTAGTATGAGTTTATTCTCGATTCCGGACCTTACAATTGTTGTGTGTAATTGTCGCGGTATTCAATGAATTGAACTCTAAGTTGCACGTTTGAAATGAGTTGAATAAAATAAGTTTAGTTTCGATTCCGCGAAGCAAGAATCTAATCCTTCTCGGTTTTCACGAACACGAGCAAACGGGGGCGGATTACAACGATTATAATAATGCTTAACAGCCGACAACGTACTGTATAGTTACTGTGAGTGCTTGAAAGGGACTTGAATACCCGATCTCGCAGAGTTTCCTCGTTGCAGAGATTATCCGAAAAAGAACGTACTGACGTGTATCGAACTGATTCTAGACTTCAACTAGACCCGAGGTGCCCTTGTCGCCACCCTTTTTATACTCAAAAACTAGAGTAAAAAGGGTGGTGGGGACTGACTCTACGTGACCCGTAGGACCGCGCCCTTGCTTTGCGTTGGTCTCGAATTTTCTAGAAGACGGTTGGTGTCGGGTGCACACATCCGATTCCATATAAGGAAATTTCTTGAGAAGGGTTTGTAACACCATATAAGGAAATTTCCAAGACGGATACGTAACATCTCCCCTCTAAGATGAAACATCGTTTGTTACGATGCTTTCACCATTCGGAGTCGGATGAGTACACCAAAATTGCCAAATGATTCTATTACTTTTGAACTGAACTATTGCGATGTGTGGTGTGCGTGTATGTAATTGTGTATATGTGGGGACTTAGCTTAGGAAGTCTTTGATTGATGGCCACCGTTGCTGGTTGATCGGTTGGATGCTGGTCCTTGGAGTGGCTGGTCCCATGTTGGTGGAGGGGTGCCTGGGCGCAGTTTCCTGCGTTTCCTCAGGCTATCACCCGGCGTCCAGGTTGTGATGTTGTCATCGGTGATCTGGGCCAGGAGCAACCCATTCTCCCAGATGTAGGACACCGCAGGTTGTCGGTTCTCCTTTCCTCGTTGCGATGCCATTGAGGTTCCCTGGTCGATTGCCTTTGGGTCTCGTGTCTGGCTGGCACGTCCAAGGTTGAACTTGCCGCTGCCTGGCTGGAAAGGTCCCTGTGACCTTATAATGGGCCCGGTGCGGTACTCCTTGAGCCCACTACCCATTTGTCCGGTTTGTATTGCGATCGTCCTTTGCGGTGTTTAAATTATCTGCTGCTATGTTGCGGGTTTCAGTCAGTCTTGTGATTAGATGAGTGAGGTAAGTTCCATAAGTATCCAATTCTTCTCCCTCTGGAAAAGAACTTGGTTGTCGGGCTGGTTTTCCAAAGATCAGCTCGTGCGGGGTGAAATTGGTAGCTTCGTGAACTGACGTGTTGTAGGATAGCGTTGCGAAAGGTAGGTACAGGTCCCAGTCCTCGTATGAATCCATGTAATGTTTTAAGTATTCTATAAGTACGATATGACTTCTCTCCAGAGAACCATTGGTTTGTGGTCTGTAACCTGAAGTAGTAACTTGTTTAATTTTGAAAATTTCTGCCAAGTGCGTCATGACTTTTCCCATAAAGCTTGTTCCTCTATCCGTTAAAATTTCACGAGGTGTTCCGAAAATTGAAATGAAATGTCTCGCGAACGCATCAGCTATGGTTGTAGCTTTGATGTTTGGTAGTGCAACGGCTATGCAATATTTGGTCAAGTTATCCTGCATGGTTAAGATGTGGCGGTTTCCCCCAGAAGTCTCAGGGAGTGGTCCAACAGTGTCTAGAGCGATTTTATCAAACGCTTCCAATGGTGTGTCTGTGATTAGCATCGGTTGTCGAGTTTTCGCTCTCACTAACTTCTGTTCCTGACAGCTTTTGCATTTCCTGATGAACTCTTGAATATCATTTCTCATTCCTGGCCATGAATATTTTGCTCTTATACGTTTGTAGGTTTTTGTTACTCCTTTATGTCCTCCTAATAAACTGCTATGGGCTTCCTCTATTATTTGTTTTCGGATGTTTTCAGATGGTAACCTTATTGTTCCCAGGCATAGGGTAATCTCTATGCTGGTATCTTTAAATACTTTATTAATCAGGGCTTGATATCTCTGAATGGTAGGTCGATCCTGCTTCCTGGTTATAGTCAGTCGAATGTTTGTTGTCCTGGTTTCTCTGAGAGCGGTTCTCAAGTTTTGCAGTGCCGAAACGACGTCTTCTTCTTTGATTTCTTCCCAAAAATTCCGTGTAACAAAAACGGTAAAGATTTGAAATTCTTGCCTGGATGTGGTAATGACTTGTCCTTTCTTTGGATTATTGTTGCAGAGGTCCTCCTTTCCGAGATAGCCAACATCGACAAGCATTCTTCCTCCAGGATCAATTAGTTGGCAATCTGCGGATGTCAAGTGTGCGTAGTTTCCCTTTGTGGTGATGAGCGTTTCTTCGCAATTTATTATTTTACAGCGGCCGTGATCATCTTGTTCTTCTTCCGATGATGAGTCTTCTGGGTGTGATGATAATGAGTCCGCTGCTGATTCATAGCAGATGGGCAGAGTATTACTAAAGTGCATTGGAGTGCTTTCTTGAATTTGTGTACCCGGTGGAGTCTGCGGTCTGGCAGGTTGTAGGGGTGGTTGTAAACCTTGAACATCTGGTCCGTCTGTTGGTGGTGTAGGAGGGTCAGGTAGTTCCACGACAGTAGACGCAGGCCTTATGGTAGTCTGACTGTTTTCCTCTTCGTCGAAAGATATTAAATCTTCAGTATTTTGTGGAGTCTCGGAAGTGGTTGGACTTGGTATGAAATGACCAGCGGTTTGAGTGGAATGCGCTATTGGCATAAATGGAGAGGTTAGGTTGATATCATCCCGTAGTTCCAACAGATTTTGTGAAGGGGTAGGTAATGGTGATTTTATGATTGGTGTGATCCTGTCGGTTGGATCTTGATGTATTTTCCTTCTTCTAATTGATCGGGGTTGAGGCGTGATTGTCGCTTCATCAGAACTGCTGGTATCTTCCGTGTATGTTGGTCTTTTCTCCCGATCTCGTCGCAATTCATGGATGCGTCGACCAATGGTATCCGGCTGAGGGTCCGGGTTTGGTATTGGCACTTTGAACTCCTTGTCTTCTCGTGGAATCAAAGGGAGACAGACTGTAGGAGGGTTCCGGGATAAAGCGTCTGCGTTTTTGTTTATTTTCCCAGGCTTGTGAATAACATCGTACTCGTATTCTAAGAGTCTTAATTTCCATTTTACTAGCCGTGAAGTGGGGTCCTTAACTGAATGTAACCAAACCAGCGGTCGATGATCCGTGACAAGTGTAAATCTTCGTCCGAAGACATATGGTCGGAAATACTGTACTGCGTATACCATGGCTAGACACTCCTTTTCCGTTGCTGAATAATTTCTTTCGGCTGGATTCAAACTTCGAGAAGCGTATGCAATTGGTAAGTCTCGTCCAATTTCTCCTTGGCTTAAAACTGCCCCAATCGCATGATCCGAAGCATCCGTCGTGATAACAAATGGTCGTTCAAAATCTGGATATTGTAATATTGGTTGTGTACAGAGTTCTTTACACAATAGTTCAAAACTCCCTTGTTGTTCTTCAGTCCATTGGAAAGGGGTTCCTTTTCCCAACAGCTGAACTAGTGGTTTTGCCTTTAGAGAGTAATCCTTGATGAATCGGCGATAGTATCCCGTCAGTCCCAGAAACTGTTGCACATTCTTCTGTGTTTTTGGAATCGGAAAGTTTTTTACGGCGTGAAGTTTCCTAGGATCTGGTTTAACCCCGTCAGCAGACAAAATGTGTCCCAGATAGGCAACCTCTTTGCGTAGGAATTCGCATTTATTAGTCTGTAGAGTAAGTCCATATTCCCTGAGGCGATCGAATAGTTTTTTAACTTTAATTTCGTGTTCACGCAGCGATGAAGAAAAAACAATCATATCATCTATGAACACAAGTACGTTTTCCAGGCCTGATGTTACCCGGTTCATGACGCGTTGGAATGTCGGTGGTGCGTTCTTCAAACCAAAAGGCATACGCACAAACTCGAAATGTCCATGTGGGGTTGTAAACGCGGTCTTCTGTCTGTCCTTTGGGTTCATTTCAATCTGATGAAATCCATTTGCCAAATCAAATATTGAGAAGTATTTTGCTCCGCCTACCTTGTCTAGTATTTCTGGAATATTAGGTAATGGAAACTTGTCGCCTGTTGTTTTTTCGTTTAATGCACGAAAGTCGATTACCATTCGCCAACGTTTGTTACCATCGGCGTCCGGTTTCTTCGGTACAATCCATAAAGGAGAATTGTATGGTGAGGTGGATGGTCTAATAATACCCTGCGATAGCAGAGCTCCAACCTGTCGTTGTATCTCCTCCTGATGTACTGGTGGGTACCGATACTGTCTAGTATTAATCGGAATGTCGTCTGTTGTGTAAATAGAGTGATGAAAATTTGGAACCTTGCCCAGGTTATCTCCAGGTAGGAAAAATCTATCAGAAAATTCCCTGACAATTTTGAACACATGTTGTCGTTCTTCAGAGTTTAGATGATCGGTCCTTAAAAGATCTTGGATACGTGTAGTTCTGTCTTCCTTTGTTTCCTTTGCTAGATACGAAGGAATAGGATCGTCATCTGATGAGTCAAAAATCTCATACGGATGTATGCGTTGTGGTTCAATGTCGATTTCGATTTCGTCTTCTCCGGTGTTTGTGGCTAGGACATAGCAAATTCCATCATGATTGCAGACTGCTGCTTCTCCAATGTAGACCTGTTCAGGAGTCTTGATTCGTGCTAGGTACCCTTCCATAACCTCCGGATTTGCGACTGGAACTGCAATTTGGAGAGCTGTGCGTCCTGGCAATCTATGTTTAATTGGCAATACTGGATGCAGTTCCATCTCCTCAGCGTTACTGAAGAATATAGGTTTAATAGGTTGGTTACGAGTTACCAAGGTTTTATGGTAATAGGAAATTTCAGCCCCTTCCTGTAATAAAAAAGGGCTTCCTATGAGTCCATCAGCGGAAATAGGCAAGTCCTCTACTACGTAAAATTCCGTAGCAGATCCATTAATTTGCAAACTGGTAGTTCCCAAGGTTCGGATCGTAGATGATGCGAGCCCAGCGATTTTAAGACCTTCCTTCGATGTGATTCCGGCCTTTTCTCCTAGAGCATGAAGAACTACCAGATTTACAGAAGCTCCTCCATCAATTAGAAATTCTCCCGTTCCTTTTTCCAGTTCTGGAACCTTGATCCTGATGCGTGGGGTTGGTGCTTCCTTGATTCGTCTTCCTGTTTCTGGTCTGCAAATCGGACCATTTTCCGGCGATCTTCGTTGCGTACGCTCACCGCCTCGCCGTTTGGGTGAGCGTTGTTGGAGTTTAAAGGTTTCCTCAAAGGTGAGAAATTCCCTCGTGACTCCCTTCGATACTGGAATCGGGGTCTTTCGCGGCGAGGTGATTTTTCACAATCCTTCCAACCGTGTCCGACCGTACTGCAGTTTGCGCAATAAAAGTCGTAAACATCGTGTTTGGTGTTGAACGGCTCGTCATATTTTGGCGCCTCCGGTGAGTGGTTTGGAGAGCGTGAATAATCATGCTTACGTAAAGTCAACGCCGTTGCACGTGAAGCTCGTTCTTCGAACTCCGGTTCGGAACCAGATGTGCTGCGATCCCTTGGTCTTTGCCGATAGGGTGACGGTGACTGAGGGTACACACGCCTGTGTTCCTTCTCTCGAGGACGTCTCCAGCTGAGAAAATCCTCTTCTCTACGACGACTAGGTGATGCCTTCTCCTGAATCTGTCGTCGGTTCTTGAGGCGACGTTCAATTTGTAACACAGCTTCGTACGCCTCTTCTAAAGTTTTAATCTTTTTGTCCAGAGCGGCGATTCTCCAGGCCACACGCTCCGGTAAACCCTCAAGGAAATTCTCCAAGATGTCCATTTCCATCTCCTTGATGAGCTGATCCACGTTGGTCGTGTACCTCTCGCGGATCGCGATACGAGATCCATGGGCAAGTTTGCTGGCTCTGTCGATGTACTTCCTTAGTGATTCGTCCTCACGGATTTTAAGGCGCGAAACCTCAGCCTGGAAATACGCCAAGTTCTTCCCAGGAGCGTATCGTTTTTTCAAATGTTGTAACAATTGAGTTACATTGTTGAATTGTTTATCTTGGATACTAATCCGCGCCGGACCGGTGAGTTTAGTCAACACGATACTCAGATACTCTGTTTCCGACGTATCTGGTATTAACGCGAGCCCGTTTTCTACACTCTGAGCGAAAACCGACAAAGCTGGATTCTCGCCATCGAAAGTGGGTATCGGCGCGGTAGCGAATTGAATACAATTACGCTGTGTTAACAAGGCCATAGAATTAGCCATTGTTAAGGTAAGATTCGCGACTTCGTCAGCCGAAAGCCTGGTTTCTGGCATTTTAACGCGAAAATCCTATAGAACAATTATAATACAAGTCCAGTTGTATCCACGGTATCCTTACGGATATTTATTCAGTGGATCCCACCGCTGTCACCAGTTTTGTTACGAGCCGGAGGGGGCGGCTGCGTAGCCGGGGCTTAATTTAGGTATATGGTAATTGTTAATGGCTTGACCAGTGTTGTTATTAACACTGGGAGCCTAAGGAAGTAGACGTGGAGACGAACCTACGTATGGCTAACGTAGGGAGCTCCAGGAGGTTGGCTATGGTGGACGAACCTACGTATGGCTAACGTAGGGAGCCACAGGAAAGGTGTAGAGTGGAGGACGAACCTACGTATGGCTAACGTAGGGAGCCTCAGGAGAGTGATATGCGGACGAACCTACGTATGGCTAACGTAGGGAGCCGCAGGAAGCGTTAGTATTAGGTCTCGTAACTTGATTGATGTACCTCGAGCGGTAAAGGTACACCTTAGTGGGTTTCTGGACAGTGAATATAATTGTACAATAGTATGTAAATTAAACTAGTATGAGTTTATTCTCGATTCCGGACCTTACAATTGTTGTGTGTAATTGTCGCGGTATTCAATGAATTGAACTCTAAGTTGCACGTTTGAAATGAGTTGAATAAAATAAGTTTAGTTTCGATTCCGCGAAGCAAGAATCTAATCCTTCTCGGTTTTCACGAACACGAGCAAATGGGGGCGGATTACAACGATTATAATAATGCTTAACAGCCGACAACGTACTGTATAGTTACTGTGAGTGCTTGAAAGGGACTTGAATACCCGATCTCGCAGAGTTTCCTCGTTGCAGAGATTATCCGAAAAAGAACGTACTGACGTGTATCGAACTGATTCTAGACTTCAACTAGACCCGAGGTGCCCTTGTCGCCACCCTTTTTATACTCAAAAACTAGAGTAAAAAGGGTGGTGGGGACTGACTCTACGTGACCCGTAGGACCGCGCCCTTGCTTTGCGTTGGTCTCGAATTTTCTAGAAGACGGTTGGTGTCGGGTGCACACATCCGATTCCATATAAGGAAATTTCTTGAGAAGGGTTTGTAACACCATATAAGGAAATTTCCAAGACGGATACGTAACAGATTAAATCAGTATATTAAATTTCATCTCATGTAGATATAGTAATAATGGTATTGTTATTAAATGTACATTGGTCTGTGTGATTAAATCAGTATATTAAATTTCATCTGATGTAGATATAGTAATAATGATATTGTTATTAAATATACATTGGTCTGTGGGATTAAATCAGTGTTACGTTGCGCGTGCGACGGCGCAACGTAAAAAGGATAATAAAAAGACTAGGAAATAAAGACTGCTGTTTCAACTAGAAAATTGAAAGGCAATTCCCTATACTTTTTACCCTATTCTGAGCGCGATGGTTGGTATCGCTACCACCAGTCTCGAGCGGGTTAGCGCTCTCGACAATTAAAAGACGAAAGATAATTATTAAGATGTTAGAATTTAGAATTTGAACTTTTTGATCTTTCGTTTGGGTTCGTTCAGCGCTTTAGGTCCCGTACGGGTTCCTCCTTGAATCTGTATGTAAACGGTAGGCGTGTATAACTAAAAGAAATGTGTTTGGTGTGTTTGAAATAAATTTAAACTGGTTAACTGGTAAAACTGATTTAATATCGAATTAGAACCAAAAATGTGAAATTAACAGAATTAATAATCAAGAATTAACGGATTTTAGAAGTCAGAAATTGAAGATGTTTAAATTTTGAAACTCGTTACTGAATAATACCAGTTTATAAATGTCGTTTAACAAGGGTAAAGATGATTTACGAAAGTAACAAAAACATAACGAAATGCACGCTCTGAGATTACACTTGAGGATTTTCGCTTTTATAACAATCGCGGGAGATGATTGTTGCGATCCCGTCTTCCCTTATTTTAATTTGAAATTTGGCGTATTTCCGCCGTGAGGATACACCCTAGCCAGAGATATTCTCGGCACCCTCGAAAGGGCAGGACTAAGGTGCCCCCCTTTTATAGAATATAAAATGAATTATGGAAAAAACGGAATCGTAACGCAAGTTTTAGTTGTACGTATTTATCAAATACCTCAAACGTTGGAACGATCTGACCGGAGGAATTCTCGGAACCCAAGAAGGGCTGGACAGATCGCCCGTTTTGCCAATAAATAGTCGTCGTGTTCAAAAATGGTAAACGGATCGACTTACCGAAACGCTGTTTGATATAATACAAGATAACAAATTGCTTGTAGTGATCTTAATGCTCGCTGGATATTCTGGAACACCAAAGAACGGTAAGGATCGTGAACACTGCACTTGTCGCGGCGATAATTAATTAAGCGAACGAGTACGTCGACGAGAGACAAACGAATACGAACGGAAAGATTATGTAAATATTTTATTACCCGAAATGAAGCTAATACGAATTATACGCGAGCAAACGATTTAAAATCGGAAAGAAAAGATAGAAAATTTAGGTAGAAGGAAGATTTTACGTGCGCGTCAGTGAGTCTTTGTTAAGAATCGCGCGATTTCAACTCGCACGGCACTCTGCCTCGCTACGCGGAGGACTTTACCGCAGAGGAAAACTGTCGCGATTTCCGAACAACTTTGTCTCTCGGACACACGGGCTCAAGATCACGTACCTCGACGATTGATCGATCAAGAGTGTCGAAATTTGCGCGAGATCGACGGGCGAAGGGCCCGTCGCGCGATCATCGTCCTTGGAGGGGACGGATTGACGAATCGTGGCACGTGCTCGGAAGTGTCGCGTGCCCGGTGATTGGTTAAGACGCGCGAGCTAGACGAAGATTCCTCATCCCCTTTCTTTGGTGTTCCTTTTTCTTTCTAACACGTCGCCATGATAGTTTCAACGGTTTTCTAGAAACTACGCAGTATTTCCTTCAAATGTATTATTGCTAATTTACAGCTATTGCTTTAATTTGAATATCCAAATGTGGAACTGTTAATGATACTATTAATTGGACCAAAACACGAATGATCTTGAAATCGAGATATATAATTTAACAATTGAAACCGTTATCCATTTATTTTCCCTTAGCAGGATCAGAATTATTTATCTTTCCTGATTTATAATAAGATCTTATCAGCGTAAAAGCGGACGATGCATTTACGATGATCGCAATGCCGATTATGCATTCATTTACAATCTTTCGCATAATTATTTCGGTCGAATCGACATTTCGTTAGCAATGAATTTAAACATTTCTACCAGAACATTCCTTTGTTCAAAATTCGTCGTTGTCGCTAGGTAGTTCTTAGAATTTCGAATACAATGATGTTTATTGCTTCGAACGACCCTTGATTTTCGAACGGTGGTCGAACGTTCGCGACGTTAGGCTTTGTAAAGGTTCTCATTTATTTTAGTTTCGTCGTTTAAATTCATATTTATCCATCCATTCTTTTCACACTATCATTCGGTCAGGTAATAATGATCCTGATCGGACCGGCTGACGCTTTGTGCAAATGAGAGGGAAAGAGTTTCCTCGACAAGGAAGTTATTACGGTTTTCCCGTTTCTACGCAGTTACCAAGGGAAATTCCCGGAATGCGAAGCACTGGATAACTGCGTAGCGCTGGTGTTGTGCTAACGGCTCTCTCTCTCTCTTACGAGCTAACGCGAGTTTTTGTGCGTTACCCGATTGTAAACTGTCTTATATATCTATGGTTGGCGACGATAGATTCAAGGAGGGTCACGTAAACTATTGTAAAGAAGGAAACAGAAATAACCTTTCCTCGTGTACCTCGCATGAGAAATTCTCGGAACCCAAGGGCTTGACAAGATACACGATTCCAGGGTAGAATAGAATAAAGAAGAGAAAGCAATAGAAGAAGTCAAAAACAGAAAAGAATTAAACTCAAACTCTTCCTTGCACACCCCTGCATGAGAAATCCTCGGAACCTCGAAAGGCTTGTCAAGGATGTACAAGGTAGAGGAGGAATGAAAAGATTGGCGGAAAAGTGAAACACCCACCTCACGACCCTTACATGAGAAATTCTGGGAACCCCAAAGGGCTTGATAAGGGACGCAAGGCGGATAAATTTCAAAATTTCCGCCGGGGCGTAACATCAGTATATTAAATTTCATCTGATTTAGATATAGTAATAATGATATTGTTATTAAATGTATATTACATATCTAATGTAGATATAGTAATTACGATACTGTTATTATATGTACATTGATCTGTGGGAAGGTATCAGTATATCACATTGTATCCAATGTAGATATAGTAATAATGATACTGCCATTATATGTACATTGATCGGTGGGAAGGGATCATTATATTACATTTCATCTGATGTAGATATAGTAATAATGATATTGTTATTAAATGTATATTACATATCTAATGTAGATATAGTAATTACGATACTGTTATTATATGTACACTCAGTCCCATCGAAGTTGTCGCAGTGAAGTTGCATTTCATCTGATGTAGATATAGTAATTACGATACTGTTATTATATGTACATTGATCTGTGGGGAGGTATGAGTATATTACATTATATCTAATGTAGATATAGTAATGACGATACTGTTATTATATGTACATTGATCTGTGGGAAGGTATCAGTATATTACATTATATCTATGTAGATATAGTAATAACGAAACTGTTATTATATGTACATTGATCTGTGGGTAGGGATCAGTATATTACATTATATCTGATGTAGATATAGTAATAAGGGTATTGTTATTAAATGTACAATGGTCTGTGGGATTAAATCAGTGTATTACATTACATCTGATGTAGATATATTAATAATGATATTGTTATTAAATGTATATTACATCTCTAATGTAGATGTAGTAATAACGATACTGTTATTATATGTAAATTGATCTGTGGGAAGATATCAGTATATTACATTATATCTAATGTAGATATAGTAATAACGATACTGTTATTATATGTAAATTGATCTGTGGGAAGATATCAGTATATTACATTATATCTAATGTAGATATAGTAATAACGATACTGTTATTATATGTACATTGATCTGTGGGAAGGTATCAGTATATTACATTATATCTAATGTAGACATAATAATAACGAAACTGTTATTATATGTACATTGATCTGTGGGATTAAATCAGTATATTAAATTACATCTGATGTAGATATAGTAATAATGATATTGTTATTAAATGTACATTGGTCTGTGGGATTAAATCTGTATATTAAATTTCATCTGATGTAGATATAGTAATAATGATATTGTTATTAAATGTATATTACATATCTAATGTAGATATCGTAATAGCGATACTGTTATTCTATGTATATTGATCTGTGGGAAGGTATCAGTTTATTACATTATATTTATTGTAGATATAGTAATAACGAAACTGCTATTATATGTACATTGATCTGTGGGTAGGGATCTGTATATTACATAATATCTAATGTAGATATAGTAATAATGATGTTGTTACCAAAATTACATTGATCTGTGGGAAGGCATCAGTATATTACATTATATCCAATGTAGATATAGTATAAATGATACTGTTACTCAATGTACATTGATCTGTCGGATGGAATCAGTATATTGCAGCAGATCTAATGCAGACTTAGTAATAAGGATATTGCCATTATATGTACATTCATCGGTGGGAAGGGATCATTATATTACATTATATCTAATGTAGATATAGTAATAATGATATTGTTATTAAATGTATATTTCATATCTAATGTAGATATAGTAATTACGATACTGTTATTATATGTACATTGATCTGTGGGATTAAATCAGTATATTAAATTACATCTGATGTAGATATAGTAATAATGATATTGTTATTAAATGTATATTACATATCTAATGTAGATATAGTAATAACGACACTGTTATTATATGTACATTGATCTGTGGGATTAAATCAGTATATTAAATTACATCTGATGTAGATATAGTAATAATGATATTTTTATTAAATGTACATTAGTCTGTGGGAATAAATCAGTATATTACATTAAATCTGATGTAGATATATTAATAATGATATTGTTATTAAATGTATATTACATATCTAATGTAGATATAGTAATCACGATACTGTTATTATATGTACATTGATCTGTGGGAAGGTATCAGTATATTACATTGTATCCGATGTAGATACAGTAATAATGATTATTAAATGTACATTGGTCTGTGGGAATAAATCAGTATATTAAATTTCATCTGATGTAGATATAGTAATAACGATACTGATATTATATGTACATTGATCTGTGGGAAGGTATCAGTATATTACATTGTATCCAATGTAGATATAATAATAATGATATTGTTATTAAATGTACATTGGTCTGTGGGAATAAATCAGTATATTACATTACATCTGATGTAGATATATTAATAATGATATTGTTATTAAATGTATATTACATCTCTAATGTAGATGTAGTAATAACGATACTGTTATTATATGTAAATTGATCTGTGGGAAGATATCAGTATATTACATTATATCTAATGTAGATATAGTAATAACGATACTGTTATTATATGTACATTGATCTGTGGGAAGGTATCAGTATATTACATTATATCTAATGTAGACATAATAATAACGAAACTGTTATTATATGTACATTGATCTGTGGGATTAAATCAGTATATTAAATTACATCTGATGTAGATATAGTAATAATGATATTGTTATTAAATGTACATTGGTCTGTGGGATTAAATCTGTATATTAAATTTCATCTGATGTAGATATAGTAATAATGATATTGTTATTAAATGTATATTACATATCTAATATAGATATCGTAATAACGATACTGTTATTCTATGTACATTGATCTGTGGGAAGGTATCAGTATATTACATTATATTTATTGTAGATATAGTAATAACGAAACTGCTATTATATGTACATTGATCTGTGGGTAGGGATCAGTATATTACATAATATCTAATGTAGATATAGTAATAATGATGTTGTTACCAAAATTACATTGATCTGTGGGAAGGCATCAGTATATTACATTATATCCAATGTAGATATAGTATAAATGATACTGTTACTCAATGTACATTGATCTGTCGGATGGAATCAGTATATTGCAGCAGATCTAATGCAGACTTAGTAATAAGGATATTGCCATTATATGTACATTCATCGGTGGGAAGGGATCATTATATACATTATATCTAATGTAGATATAGTAATAATGATATTGTTATTAAATGTATATTACATATCTAATGTAGATATAGTAATTACGATACTGTTATTATATGTACATTGATCTGTGGGAAGGTATCAGTATATTACATTATATCCAATGTAGATATAGTATAAATGATACTGTTACTCAATGTACATTGATCTGTCGGATGGAATCAGTATATTGCAGCAGATCTAATGCAGATTTAGTAATAAGGATATTGCCATTATATGTACATTCATCGGTGGGAAGGGATCATTATATTACATTATATCTAATGTAGATATAGTAATAATGATATTGTTATTAAATGTATATTACATATCTAATGTAGATATAGGAATTACGATACTGTTATTATATGTATATTGATCTGTGGGAAGGTATCAGTATATTACATTATATCTATTGTAGATATAGTAACAACGAAACTGTTATTATATGTACATTTATCTGTGGGAAGGTATCAGTATATTACATTGTATCCAATGTAGATATAGTAATAATAATATTGTTATTAAATGTACATTGATCTGTGGGAAGGTATCAGTATATTACATTGTATCCAATGTAGATATAGTAATAATGATACTGCCATTATATGTACATTGATCGGTGGGAAGGGATCATTATATTACATTTCATCTGATGTAGATATAGTAATAATGATATTGTTACTAAATGTATATTACATATCAAATGGAGATATAGTAATAACGATACTGTTATTATATGTAAATTGATCTGTGGGAAGATATCAGTATATTACATTATATCTAATGTAGATATAGTAATAACGATAGTGTTATTATATGTCCATTGATCTGTGGGAAGGTATCAGTATATTACATTGTATCCGATGTAGATACAGTAATAATGATTATTAAATGTACATTGGTCTGTGGGAATAAATCAGTATATTAAATTTCATCTGATGTAGATATAGTAATAACGATATTGTTATTAAATGTATATTCCATATCTAATGTAGATATAGTAATAACGATACTGTTATTATATGTACATTGATCTGTGGGAAGGTATCAGTATATTGCATTATATCTAATGTAGATATAGTAATAACGATACTGTTATTATATTTACATTGATCTGTGGGAAGGTATCAGTATATTACATTATATCTATTGTAGATATAGTAATAACGATACTGTTATTATATGTATATTGATCTCTGGGAAGGTATCAGTATATTACATTATATCTATTGTAGATATAGTAACAACGAAACTGTTATTATATGTACATTGATCTGTGGGAAGGTATCAGTATATTACATTGTATCCAATGTAGATATAGTAATAATGATATTGTTATTAAATGTACATTGATCTGTGGGAAGGTATCAGTATATTACATTGTATCCAATGTAGATATAGTAATAATGATACTGCCATTATATGTACATTGATCGGTGGGAAGGGATCATTATATTACATTTCATCTGATGTAGATATAGTAATAATGATATTGTTATTAAATGTATATTACATATCAAATGGAGATATAGTAATAACGATACTGTTATTATATGTAAATTGATCTGTGGGAAGATATCAGTATATTACATTATATCTAATGTAGATATAGTAATAACGATACTGTTATTATATGTACATTGATCTGTGGGAAGGTATCAGTATATTACATTATATCTATTGTAGATATAGTAACAACGAAACTGTTATTATATGTACATTGATCTGTGGGAAGGTATCAGTATATTACATTGTATCCAATGTAGATATAGTAATAATGATATTGTTATTAAATGTATATTACATATCTAATGTAGATATAGTAATAACGATACTGTTATTATATGTACATTGATCTGTGGGATTAAATCAGTATTTTAAATTACATCTGATGTAGATATAGTAATAATGATATTTTTATTAAATGTACATTAGTCTGTGGGAATAAATCAGTATATTACATTAAATCTGATGTAGATATATTAATAATGATATTGTTATTAAATGTATATTACATATCAAATGTAGATATAGTAATTACGATACTGTTATTATATGTACATTGATCTGTGGGGAGGTATCAGTATATTACATTATATCTAATGTAGATATAGTAATAACGATACTGTTATTAAATGTATATTGATATGTGGGAAGGTATCAGTATTTTACATTATATCTGTTGTAGATATAGTAACAACGAAACTGTTATTATATGTACATTGATCTGTGGGAAGATATCAGTATATTACATTGTATCCAATGTAGATATAGTAATAATGATACTGTCATTATATGTACATTGATCGGTGGGAAGGTATCATTATATTACATTTCATCTGATGTAGATATAGTAATAATGATATTGTTATTAAATGTGTATTACATATCTAATGTAGATATAGTAATTACGATACTGTTATTATATGTACATTGATCTGTGGGGAGGTATGAGTATATTACATTATATCTAATGTAGATATAGTAATGACGATACTGTTATTATATGTACATTGATCTGTGGGAAGGCATCAGTATATTACATTATATCTAATGTAGACATAGTAATAACGATACTGCCATTATATGTACATTCATCGGTGGGAAGGGATCATTCTATTACATTATACCTAATGTAGATATAGTAATAATGACATTGTTATTAAATGTATATTACATATCTAATGTAGATATAGTAATAACGATACTGTTATTGTATGTACATTGGTCTGTGGGAAGGTATCAGTATATTACATTATATCTATTGTAGATATAGTAATAACGAAACTGTTATTATATGTACATTGATCTGTGGGTAGGGATCAGTATATTACATTATATCTGATGTAGATATAGTAATAATGGTATTGTTATTAAATGTACAATGGTCTGTGGGATTAAATCAGTGTATTAAATTTCATCTGATGTAGATATAATAATAATGATATTGTTATTAAATGTATATTACATATGTAATGTAGATAAAGCAATAACGATACTGTTATTATATGTACATTGATCGGTGGGAAGGGATCATTATATTACATTTCATCTGATGTAGATATAGTAATAATGACATTGTTATTAAATGTGTATTACATATCTAATGTAGATATAGTAATTACGATACTGTTATTATATGTACATTGATCTGTGGGGAGGTATGAGTATATCACACTACATCTAATGTAGATATAGTAATGACGATACTGTTATTATATGTACATTGATCTGTGGGAAGGTATCAGTATATTACATTATATCTATTGTAGATATAGTAATAACGAAACTGCTATTATATGTACATTGATCTGTGGGTAGGGATCAGTATATTACATTATATCTATTGTAGATATAGTAATAACGAAACTGTTATTGTATGTACATTGATCTGTGGGAAGGTATCAGTATATTACATTATATCTAATGTAGATATAGTAATAACGATACTGTTATTATATGTATATTGAACTGTGGGAAGGTATCAGTATATTACATTATATCTATTGTAGATACAGTAACAACGAAACTGTTATTATATGTACATTTATCTGTGGGAAGGTATCAGTATATTACATTGTATCCAATGTAGATATAGTAATAATGATATTGTTATTAAATGTACATTGATCTTTGGGAAGGTATCAGTATATTACATTGTATCCAATGTAGATATAGTAATAATGATACTGCCATTATATGTACATTGATCGGTGGGAAGGGATCATTATATTACATTTCATCTGATGTAGATATAGTAATAATGATATTGTTACTAAATGTATATTACATATCAAATGGAGATATAGTAATAACGATACTGTTATTATATGTAAATTGATCTGTGGGAAGATATCAGTATATTACATTATATCTAATGTAGATATAGTAATAACGATACTGTTATTATATGTACATTGATCTGTGGGAAGGTATCAGTATATTACATTGTATCCGATGTAGATACAGTAATAATGATTATTAAATGTACATTGGTCTGTGGGAATAAATCAGTATATTCAATTTCATCTGATGTAGATATAGTAATAACGATACTGATATTATATGTACATTGATCTGTGGGAAGGTATCAGTATATTACATTGTATCCAATGTAGATATAATAATAATGATATTGTTATTAAATGTACATTGGTCTGTGGGAATAAATCAGTATATTACATTACATCTGATGTAGATATATTAATAATGATATTGTTATTAAATGTATATTACATATCTAATGTAGATGTAGTAATAACGATACTGTTATTATATGTAAATTGATCTGTGGGAAGATATCAGTATATTACATTATATCTAATGTAGATATAGTAATAACGATACTGTTATTATATGTACATTGATCTGTGGGAAGGTATCAGTATATTACATTATATCTAATGTAGATATAATAATAACGAAACTGTTATTATATGTACATTGATCTGTGGGATTAAATCAGTATATTAAATTACATCTGATGTAGATATAGTAATAATGATATTGTTATTAAATGTACATTGGTCTGTGGGATTAAATCTGTATATTAAATTTCATCTGATGTAGATATAGTAATAATGATATTGTTATTAAATGTATATTACATATCTAATATAGATATCGTAATAGCGATACTGTTATTCTATGTATATTGATCTGTGGGAAGGTATCAGTATATTACATTATATTTATTGTAGATATAGTAATAACGAAACTGCTATTATATGTACACTCAGTCCCATCGAAGTTGTCGCAGTGAAGTTGGCGCGCTAACGCCGCCGCGGCGTGAATGCGTTAGCGCGGCAACTTCACTGCGACAACTTCGATGGGACTGAGTGTACATTGATCTGTGGGTAGGGATCAGTATATTACATAATATCTAATGTAGATATAGTAATAATGATGTTGTTACCAAAATTACATTGATCTGTGGGAAGGCATCAGTATATTACATTATATCCAATGTAGATATAGTATAAATGATACTGTTACTCAATGTACATTGATCTGTCGGATGGAATCAGTATATTGCAGCAGATCTAATGCAGACTTAGTAATAAGGATATTGCCATTATATGTACATTCATCGGTGGGAAGGGATCATTATATTACATTATATCTAATGTAGATATAGTAATAATGATATTGTTATTAAATGTATATTACATATCTAATGTAGATATAGTAATTACGATACTGTTATTATATGTACATTGATCTGTGGGAAGGTATCAGTATATTACATTATATCCAATGTAGATATAGTATAAATGATACTGTTACTCAATGTACATTGATCTGTCGGATGGAATCAGTATATTGCAGCAGATCTAATGCAGATTTAGTAATAAGGATATTGCCATTATATGTACATTCATCGGTGGGAAGGGATCATTATATTACATTATATCTAATGTAGATATAGTAATAATGATATTGTTATTAAATGTATATTACATATCTAATGTAGATATAGGAATTACGATACTGTTATTATATGTATATTGATCTGTGGGAAGGTATCAGTATATTACATTATATCTATTGTAGATATAGTAACAACGAAACTGTTATTATATGTACATTTATCTGTGGGAAGGTATCAGTATATTACATTGTATCCAATGTAGATATAGTAATAATGATATTGTTATTAAATGTACATTGATCTGTGGGAAGGTATCAGTATATTACATTGTATCCAATGTAGATATAGTAATAATGATACTGCCATTATATGTACATTGATCGGTGGGAAGGGATCATTATATTACATTTCATCTGATGTAGATATAGTAATAATGATATTGTTACTAAATGTATATTACATATCAAATGGAGATATAGTAATAACGATACTGTTATTATATGTAAATTGATCTGTGGGAAGATATCAGTATATTACATTATATCTAATGTAGATATAGTAATAACGATACTGTTATTATATGTACATTGATCTGTGGGAAGGTATCAGTATATTACATTGTATCCGATGTAGATACAGTAATAATGATTATTAAATGTACATTGGTCTGTGGGAATAAATCAGTATATTAAATTTCATCTGATGTAGATATAGTAATAACGATATTGTTATTAAATGTATATTCCATATCTAATGTAGATATAGTAATAACGATACTGTTATTATATGTACATTGATCTGTGGGAAGGTATCAGTATATTGCATTATATCTAATGTAGATATAGTAATAACGATACTGTTATTATATTTACATTGATCTGTGGGAAGGTATCAGTATATTACATTATATCTATTGTAGATATAGTAATAACGATACTGTTATTATATGTATATTGATCTGTGGGAAGGTATCAGTATATTACATTATATCTATTGTAGATATAGTAACAACGAAACTGTTATTATATGTACACTGATCTGTGGGAAGGTATCAGTATATTACATTGTATCCAATGTAGATATAGTAATAATGATATTGTTATTAAATGTACATTGATCTGTGGGAAGGTATCAGTATATTACATTGTATCCAATGTAGATATAGTAATAATGATACTGCCATTATATGTACATTGATCGGTGGGAAGGGATCATTATATTACATTTCATCTGATGTAGATATAGTAATAATGATATTGTTATTAAATGTATATTACATATCAAATGGAGATATAGTAATAACGATACTGTTATTATATGTAAATTGATCTGTGGGAAGATATCAGTATATTACATTATATCTAATGTAGATATAGTAATAACGATACTGTTATTATATGTACATTGATCTGTGGGAAGGTATCAGTATATTACATTATATCCAATGTAGATATAGTAATAATGATATTGTTATTAAATGTATATTACATATCTAATGTAGATATAGTAATAACGATACTGTTATTATATGTACATTGATCTGTGGGATTAAATCAGTATATTAAATTACATCTGATGTAGATATAGTAATAATGATATTTTTATTAAATGTACATTAGTCTGTGGGAATAAATCAGTATATTACATTAAATCTGATGTAGATATATTAATAATGATATTGTTATTAAATGTATATTACATATCAAATGTAGATATAGTAATAACGATACTGTTATTATATGTACATTGATCTGTGGGAAGGTATCAGTATGTTACATTGTATCCAATGTAGATATAGTAATAATGATATTGTTATTAAATGTATATTACATTTCAAATGTAGATATAGCAATAACGATACTGCCATTATATGTACATTGATCGGTCGGAAGGGATCATTCTATTACATCATATCTAATGTAGATATAGTAATAATGACATTGTTATTAAATGTATATTACATATCTAATGTAGATATAGCAATAACGATACTGTTATTGTATGTACATTGGTCTGTGGGAAGGTATCAGTATATAACATTATATCTATTGTAGATATAGTAATAACGAAACTGTTATTATATGTACATTGATCTGTGAGTATATTACATTATATCTGATGTAGATATAGTAATAATGGTATTGTTATTAAATGTACATTGGTCTGTGGGAATAAATCAGTATATTACATTACATCTGATGTAGATATATCAATAATGATATTGTTATTAAATGTATATTACATATCTAATGTAGATATCGTAATAGCGATACTGTTATTCTATGTATATTGATCTGTGGGAAGGTATCAGTATATTACATTATATTTATTGTAGATATAGTAATAACGAAACTACTATTATATGTACATTGATCTGTGGGTAGGGATCAGTATATTACATAATATCTAATGTAGATATAGTAATAATGATGTTGTTACCAAAATTACATTGATCTGTGGGAAGGCATCAGTATATTACATTATATCCAATGTAGATATAGTATAAATGATACTGTTACTCAATGTACATTGATCTGTCGGATGGAATCAGTATATTGCAGCAGATCTAATGCAGATTTAGTAATAAGGATATTGCCATTATATGTACATTCATCGGTGGGAGGGGATCATTATATTACATTATATCTAATGTAGATATAGTAATAATGATATTGTTATTAAATGTATATTACATATCTAATGTAGATATAGTAATTACGATACTGTTATTATATGTACATTGATCTGT
>NW_025791272.1:0-50366 GCF_907164935.1 Osmia bicornis bicornis | reverse complement strand
ATTGTTACCAAAATTACATTGATCTGTGGGAAGGCATCAGTATATCACATTATATCCAATGTAGATATAGTATAAATGATACTGTTATTCAATGTACATTGATCTGTGGGAAGGGATCATTATATTACATTATATCTAATGTAGATATAGTAATAATGATATTGTTATTAAATTGTACATTGGTCTGTGGGATTATATCAGTATATTAAATTTCATCTGATATAGATATAGTAATAATGATACTGTTATTACATGTATATTACATATCTAATGTAGATATAGTAATGACGATACTGTTATTGTATGTATATTGATATGTGGGAAGGTATCAGTATATTACATTGTATCCCATGTAGATATAGTAATAATGATATTGTTATTGAATGTACATTGGTCTGTGGGAAAAAATCAGTATATTACATTACATCTGATGTAGATATATTAATAATGATATTGTTATTAAATGTATATTACATATCAAATGGAGATATAGTAATAACGATACTGCCATTATATGTACATTGATCGGTGGGAAGGGATCAGTATATTACATTATATCTAATGTAGATATAGTAATAATGATACTGTTGTTAAGTGTTTATTACATATCTAATGTAGATATACTAATGACGATAATGTTACAATCTGTGCATTGATCTGTGGGAAGTGATCAGTATATTACATTATATCTAATGTAGATACCGTGATAATGATATTGTTATTAAATGTACATTGGTCTGTGGGATTAAATCAGTATATTACATTTCATCTGATGTAGATATAGTAATAATGATATTGTTATTAAATGTATATTACATATCTAATGTAGATATAGTAATAACGATACTGTTATTGTATGTACATTGATCTGTGGGAAGGTATCAGAATATTACATTATATCTATTGTAGATATAGTAATAACCAAACTGTTATTATATGTACATTGATCTGTGGGTAGGGATCAGTATATTACATCATATCTAATGTAGATATAGTAATAATGATATTGTTACCAAAATTACATTGATCTTTGGGAAGGCATCAGTATATTACATTATATCCAATGTAGATATAGTATAAATGATACTGTTATTCAATGTACATTGATCTGTGGGAAGGAATCAGTATATTGCAGGAGATCTAATGCAGATATAGTAATAACGATACTGCCATTATATGTACATTGATCGGTGGGAAGGGATCATTATATTACATTGTATCCAATGTAGATATAGTAATAATGATATTGTTATTAAATGTACATTGGTCTGTGGGATTAAATCAGTATTTTAAATTTCATCTAATGTAGATATCGTAATAATGATATTGTTATTAAATGTATATCACATATCTAATGTAGATATAGTTATAACGATACTGCCATTATATGTACATTGATCTGTGGGTAGGGATCAGTATATGACATTATATCTAATGTAGATATAGTAACAACGATCTTGTTATTATATGTACATTGGTCTGTGGGATTAAATAATTATATTAAATTACATCTGATGTAGATATAGTAGTAATGATATTGTTATTAAATGTATATTACATATCTAATGTCGATATAGTAATAACGATACTGTTATTATATGTACATTGATCTGTGGGAAGGTATCAGTATATTACATTGTATCCAATGTAGATATAGTATAAATGATACCGTTATTAAATGTATCTACAATAGATATAATGTAATATACTGATACCTTCCCACAGATCAATGTACATACGATAACAGTATGGTTATTACTGTATCTACATTAGATATGTAATATACATTTAATAACAATATCATTATTACTATATCTACATTAGATATAATGTAATATAATGATCCCTTCCCACCGATCAATGTACATATAATGGCAATATCCTTATTACTATATCTGCATTAGATCTGCTGCAATATACTGATTCCTTCCCACAGATCATCGTACATTGGGTAACAGTATCATTTATACTATATCTACATTGGATATAATGTAATATACTGATGCCTTCCCACAGATCAATGTAATTTTGGTAACAACATCATTATTACTATATCTACATTAGATATAATGTAATATACTGATCCCTACCCACAGATCAATGTACATATAATAGCAGTTTCGTTATTACTATATCTACAATAGATATAATGTAACATACTGATACATTCCCACAGATGAATATACATAGAATAACAGTATCGTTATTACTATATCTACATTAGATATGTAATATACATTTAATAACAATATCATTATTACTATATCTACATCAGATGAAATTTAATATACTGATTTAATCCCACAGATCAATGTACATATAATAACAGTTTCGATATTACTGTATCTGCATTAGATATGTAATATACATTTAATAACAATATCATTATTACTATATCTACATTAGATATTATGTAATATAATGATCACTTCCCACCGTAATTACATTACATCGGATGTAGATATAGTAATAATGATATTGTTATTAAATGTATATTACATATCAAATGTAGATATGGTAATAACGATACTACCATTATATGTACATTGATCTGTGGGAAGGTATCAGTATATTACATTATACCTAATGTAGATATAGCAATAACGTTACTGTTATTATATGTACATTGATCTGTGGGAAAGTATCAGTATATTACATTATATCTATTGTAGATATAGTACTAACGAACCTGTTATTATATGTACATTGATCTGTGGGAAGGTATCAGTATATTACATTATATCTATTGTAGATATAGTAATAACGATACTGTCATTATATGTACATTGATCTGTGGGAAGGTATCAGTATATTACATTATATCTAATGTAGATATAGTAATAACGTTACTGTTATTATATGTACATTGATCTGTGGGAAGGGATCAGTATATTAAATTACATCTGATGTAGCTATAGTAATAATGGTATTGTTATTAAATGTACGTTGGACTGTGGGATTAAATCAGTATATTAAATTACATCTGATGTAGATATAGTAATAATGGTAGTGTTATTAAATGTACTTTGGTCTGGGATTAAATCAGTATATGAAATTTCATCTAATGTAGATATAGGAATAATGATACCGTTACTAAATGTATATTACATATCTAATGTAGATATAGTAATAACGAAACTGTTATTATATGTACATTGATCTGTGGGAAGGGATCATTATATTACATTATATCTAATATAGATATAGTAATAATGATACTGTTATTAAGTGTTTATTACATATCTAATGTAGATATAGTAATGACGATAATGTTACAATCTGTGCATTGATCTGTGGGAAGTGGTCAGTATATTACGTTATATCTAATGAGGATATAGTAATAATGATATTGTTATTAAATGTACATTGGTCTCTGGGATTACATCAGTATATTACATTACATCTGATGTAGATGTAGTAATAATGATATTGTTATTAAATGTATATTACATATCCAATGTAGATATAGTGTAAATGATACTGTTATTCAATGTACATTGATCTCTGGGAAGGAATCAGTATATTGCAGTAGATCTAATGTAGATATAGTAATAACGATACTGTTATTACGTGTTTATTACATATCTAATGTACATATAGTAATGACGATAATGTTACAATCTGTGTATTGATCTGTGGGAAGTGATCAGTATATTACATTATATCTAAAGAAGATATAGTAATAATGATATTGTTATTAAATGTACATTGTTCTGTGGGATTAAATCAGTATATTACATTACATCTGATGTAGATATAGTAATAATGATATTGTTATTAAATGTATATTACATGTCTAATGTAGATATAGTAATAACGAAACTGTTATTATATGTACATTGACCTGTGGGAAGGGATAAGTATATTACATTATATCTAATGTAGATATAGTAATAATGATATTGTTACCAAAATTACATTGATCTGTGTGAAGGCTCAGTATATTACATTATATCCAATGTAGATATAGTATGAATGATACTGTTATTCAATGTACATTGGTCTGTGGGAAGTAATCAGTATATTGCAGTAGATCTAATGTAGATATAGTAATAACGATACTGTTATTAAGTGTTTATTACATATCTAATGTAGATATAGTAATGACGATAATGTTACAATCTGTGCATTGATCTGTGGGAAGTGATCAGTATATTAAATTATATCTAAAGAGGATATAGTAATAACGCAACTGTTATTATATGTACATTGATCTGTGTGATTAAATCAGTATATTAAATTACATCTGATGTAGATACAGCAATAATGATATTGCTATTAAATGTACATTGGTCTGTGGGAATAAATCAGTATATTACATAACATCTGATGTAGATATAGTAATAATGAGATTGTTATTAAATGTATATTACATGTCTAATGTAGATATGGTAATAACGATACTGCCATTATATGTACATTAATGAGTGGGAAGCTAGCATTCTATTACATTATATCTAATGTATATATAGCAATAATGATATTGTTATTAAATGTACATTGGTCTGTGGGATTAAATCAGTATATTAAATTTCATCTGATGTAGATATAGTAATAATGATATTGTTATTAAATGTATATTACATACCTAATGTAGATATAGTAATAACGATACTGTTATTATATGTACATTGATCTGTGGGAAGGTATCAGTATATTACATTATATCTAATGTAGATATAGTAATAACCAAACTGTTATTATATGTACATTGATTTGTGGGAATGGATCAGTATATTACATTATATCTGATGTAGATGTAGTAATAACGATATTGTTACCAAAATTACATTCATCTGTGCTAAGTGATCAGTATATTACATTATATGTAATGAAGATAGAGTAATAATGATATTGTTATTAAAGGTACCTTGGTCTGTGGGATTAAATCAGTATATTAAATTTCATCTGATGTAGATATAGTAATAATGGTATTGTTATTAAATGTACATTGATCTGTGGGATTAAATCAGTATATTAAATTTCATCTGATGTAGATATAGTAATAATGATATTGTTATTAAATATATATTACATATCTAATGTAGATATAGTACTAACGATACTGTGATTGTATGTACATTGATCTATGGGAAGGTATCAGTATATTACATTATATCTATTGTAGATATAGTAATAACGAACCTGTTATTATATGTACATTGATCTGCAGGCAGGGATCAGTATATTACATTGTATCCAATGTAGATATAGTCATAATGATATTGTTATTAAATGTACATTGGTCTGTGGGAATAAATCAGTATATTACCTTACATCTGATGTAGATATATTAATAATGATATTGTTATTAAATGTATATTACATATCAAATGGAGATATAGTAATAACGATATTGTTATTATATGTACATTGATCTGTGGGAAGGTATCAGTATATTACATTGTATCCCATGTAGATATAGTAATAATGATATTGTTATTGAATGTACATTGGTCTGTGGGAAAAAATCAGTATATTACATTACATCTGATGTAGATATACTAATAATGATATTGTTATTAAGTGTATATTACATATCAAATGGAGATATAGTAATAACGATACTGCCATTATATGTACATTGATCGGTGGGAAGGGATCAGTATATTACATTATATCTAATGTAGATATAGTAATAATGATACTGTTGTTAAGTGTTTATTACATATCTAATGTAGATATACTAATGACGATAATGTTACAATCTGTGCATTGATCTGTGGGAAGTGATCAGTATATTACATTATATCTAATGTAGATATAGTGATAATGATATTGTTATTAAATGTACATTGGTCTGTGGGATTAAATCAGTATATTACATTTCATCTGATGTAGATATAGTAATAATGATATTGTTATTAAATGTATATTACATATCTAATGTAGATATAGTAATAACGATACTGTTATTGTATGTACATTGATCTGTGGGAAGGTATCAGAATATTACATTATATCTATTGTAGATATAGTAATAACCAAACTGTTATTATATGTACATTGATCTGTGGGTAGGGATCAGTATATTACATCATATCTAATGTAGATATAGTAATAATGATATTGTTACCAAAATTACATTGATCTTTGGGAAGGCATCAGTATATTACATTATATCCAATGTAGATATAGTATAAATGATACTGTTATTCAATGTACATTGATCTGTGGGAAGGAATCAGTATATTGCAGGAGATCTAATGCAGATATAGTAATAACGATACTGCCATTATATGTACATTGATCGGTGGGAAGGGATCATTATATTACATTGTATCCAATGTAGATATAGTAATAATGATATTGTTATTAAATGTACATTGGTCTGTGGGATTAAATCAGTATTTTAAATTTCATCTAATGTAGATATAGTAATAATGATATTGTTATTAAATGTATATCACATATCTAATGTAGATATAGTTATAACGATACTGCCATTATATGTACATTGATCTGTGGGTAGGGATCAGTATATGACATTATATCTAATGTAGATATAGTAATAATGATATCGTTATTATATGTACATTGGTCTGTGGGATTAAATCAGTATATTAAATTACATCTGATGTAGATATAGTAATAATGATATTGTTATTAAATGTATATTACATATCTAATGTAGATATAGTAATAACGATACTGTTATTATATGTACATTGATCTGTGGGAAGGTATCAGTATATTACTATATCTACAATAGATATAATGTAATATACTGATACCTTCCCACAGATCAATGTACATATAATAACAGTATCGTTATTACTGTATCTACATTAGATATGTAATATACATTTAATAACAATATCATTATTACTATATCTACATTAGATATAATGTAATATAATGATCCCTTCCCACCGATCAATGTACATATAATGGCAATATCCTTATTACTATATCTGCATTAGATCTGCTGCAATATACTGATTCCTTCCCACAGATCATCGTACATTGAATAACAGTATCATTTATACTATATCTACATTGGATATAATGTAATATACTGATGCCTTCCCACAGATCAATGTACATATAATAACAGTTTCGTTATTACTATATCTACAATAGATATAATGTAATATACTGATACCTTCCCACAGATCTATGTACACACAATAACAGTATCGTTAGTACTATATCTACATTAGATATGTAATATACATTTAATAACAATATCATTATTAATATATCTACATCAGATTTAATGTAATATACTGGTTTATGCCCACAGACCAATGTACATTTAATAACAATATCATTATTACTATATCTACATCAGATGTAATTTAATATACTGATTTAATCCCACAGATCAATGTACATATAATAACTGTTTCGTTATTACTATATCTACAATAGATATAATGTAATATACTGATACCTTCCCACAGACCAATGTACATACAATAACAGTATCGTTATTACTATATCTACATTAGATATGTAATATACATTTAATAACAATGTCATTATTACTATATCTACATTAGATATAATGTAATAGAATGATCCCTTCCCACCGATCAATGTACATATAATGGCAGTATCGTTATTACTATATCTACATTAGATATAATGTAATATACTGATACCTTCCCACAGATCAATGTACATATAATAACAGTATCGTCATTACTATATCTACATTAGATATAATGTAATATACTCATACCTCCCCACAGATCAATGTACATATAATAACAGTATCGTAATTACTATATCTACATTAGATATGTAATACACATTTAATAACAATATCATTATTACTATATCTACATCAGATGAAATGTAATATAATGATCCCTTCCCACCGATCAATGTACATATAATGACAGTATCATTATTACTATATCTACATTGGATACAATGTAATATACTGATACCTTCCCACAGATCAATGTACATATAATAACAGTTTCGTTGTTACTATATCTACAACAGATATAATGTAATATACTGATACCTTCCCACATATCAATATACATTTAATAACAGTATCGTTATTACTATATCTACATTAGATATAATGTAATATACTGATACCTTCCCACAGATCAATGTACATATAATAACAGTATCGTAATTACTATATCTACATTAGATATGTAATATACATTTAATAACAATATCATTATTAATATATCTACATCAGATGTAATGTAATATACTGATTTATTCCCACAGACCAATGTACATTTAATAACAATATCATTATTACTGTATCTACATTAGATATAATGTAATATAATGATCCCTTCCCACCGATCAATGTACATATAATGGCAGTATCGTTATTACTATATCTCCATTTGATATGTAATATACATTTAATAACAATATCATTATTGATATATCTACATCAGATGTAATGTAATATACTGATTTATTCCCACAGACCAATGTACATTTAATAACAATACCATTATTACTATATCTACATCAGATATAATGTAATATACTGATCCCTACCCACAGATCAATGTACATATAATAACAGTTTCGTTATTACTATATCTACAATAGATATAATGTAATATACTGATACCTTCCCACAGACCAATGTACATACAATAACAGTATCGTTATTGCTATATCTACATTAGATATGTAATATACATTTAATAACAATGTCATTATTACTATATCTACATTAGATATGATGTAATAGAATGATCCCTTCCGACCGATCAATGTACATATAATGGCAGTATCGTTATTGCTATATCTACATTTGAAATGTAATATACATTTAATAACAATATCATTATTACTATATCTACATTGGATACAATGTAACATACTGATACCTTCCCACAGATCAATGTACATATAATAACAGTATCGTTATTACGATATCTACATTTGATATGTAATATACATTTAATAACAATATCATTATTAATATATCTACATCAGATTTAATGTAATATACTGATTTATTCCCACAGACTAATGTACATTTAATAAAAATATCATTATTACTATATCTACATCAGATGTAATTTAATATACTGATTTAATCCCACAGATCAATGTACATATAATAACTGTTTCGTTATTACTATATCTACATTAGATATAATGTAATATACTGATACCTTCCCACAGATCAATGTACATATAATAACAGTATCGTAATTACTATATCTACATTACATATGAAATATACATTTAATAACAATATCATTATTACTATATCTACATCAGATGAAATTTAATATACTGATTTATTGCCACAGCCCAATGTGCACTTAATAACAATATCATTATTACTATATCTACATTGGATACAATGTAATATACTGATACCTTCCCACAGATCAATGTACATATAATAACAGTTTCGTTGTTACTATATCTACAATAGATATAATGTAATATACTGATACCTTCCCACAGATCAATATACATATAATAACAGTATCGTTATTACTATATCTACATTAGATATACTGTAATATACTGATCTCTTCCCGCAGATCAGTGTACATATAATAACAGATTCGCTATTACTATATCTACATTAGATACAATGTAATATACTGCTACCTTCCCACAGATCAGTGTACATATAATAACAGTATCGATATTACTATATCTACATTAGATATGTAATATACATTTAATAACAATATCATTATTACTATATCTACATCAGATGTAATTTAATATACTGATTTAATCCCACCGATCAATGTACATATAATGGCAGTATCGTTATTACTATATCTGCATTAGATCTCCTGCAATATACTGGTTCCTTCCCACAGATCAATGTACATTGAATAACAGTATCGATATTACTATATCTACATTAGATATGTAATATACATTAGTAGTTCTTCTATGCGGATTCTAAATAACTGGCGTCAGCATTTTTTGTAATTTGACACCACACCGTCAGCAGAAATATGATACGCCCCACCCCGACAACATCCACCCCTCTCCCCACCCTATGACCTTGAACTGAAATTTGACACCACCGTCAGCAGAAATATGATACCCCCCCTTTCCCTCCCCCGCCCCATAACCACCGCCCTCAGCAGATATAACCACCCTGTGACAACCCCCGCCCTATAACCACCCCCTCAGCAGAAATACCCACCCTATGACAACCCCCGCCCTATAACCACCCCCCCCCTCAGCAGAAATACCCACCCTATGACAACCCCCGCCCTATAACCACCCCCTCAGCAGAAATACCCACCCCATAACCACCCCCTCAACAGAAATACCCACCCTATGACAACCCCCGCCCTTTAACCACCGCCTCAGTTGAAATACCCACCCTATGACAACCCCCACCCCATAGCTATCCCCACAGGAGAAATATCCCCCCCCCCCCCGACCTTGAACTGAAAGTTGACACCATCAGCAAAAATATAATACCCCCCCATGACCTTGAACTATTTTTGTCTTATCGGAAGACGACACAAGGCCCCAGCCACTTTTCTACGTCTTGAAAATGGGATTTTTTGTTGGCGCAGCAAATCTGACGCTGCAATTCGCGACTATAGAAGGTAGAGGTTTTGCTCATGACCTTGAACGAATTTTTCTACGTCTTGGAAATGCGGTTTTTTGTTGACGCTGCAGAGTGAACAGCAATTAAACACTTTCGTCAATGACAGCCCCACTTTAATAAAATGGGAGAAAATTTTGCAATGTGTGTCATATGTAGTTTGACAATTAGAAGTGCATGGCTACTTAACGTGTTTGTGGAAAAGAGAAATGGAGGCCATGTTACTGCAAGAACTCGAACGCATCACCGAATTATTGGCGCAGCGGGCGATAAACATCAATACTGAAGATGAGCGTTGTGATTGCTTGATGCAATGTGACCAGTGCATCGAATTGATAGACGAACGATTACAAATGGGAGACGATTTATCAGTCGAAGGATGGCGAGATATAGAAGCATACAAAGAAAGAATCGACGCCTTGCGTAGGATATTGTATCGTGACAATGATCATCCTAGTGGTCAAAAGGCAATATTACTAAACGAACTTGCTTGTATAGAACAACTTTTGACACAACGTATTGCAGTCATAAGTAGTAACGACGACCGAAACGCATGTCTGGTGCAATGCAATCAATGCATTGATTTAATGATAGAGCGATTGCAACTCGAAAAGGACTTATCAACTGGTTTGAAAAATAGTTTAACAGCCAGGATAGCGAGATTTAAATCGGTTAAGAGCAGAGTTACACGGATCTGTAAAAATAGGCGAAGGTCAAAGGAGAACAGATGCTGAACCACGTGCATCATCATCTCTTATCTGGGAGAATGTAGAATCAGCTTTCCATAACCGGATAACTACAGGAATTATAATCAACACCGAGCATATTGAACCACGAAACTTTTTGGAAGATGCTAGAAAAATAGTATTCCAACGTCTAGCGGAAGTTTTCCTAAATCATTCATGCATAAAAGTGAATACGGTGTTGTATGGGGAGTTTACCGCTAATAATAAAACTGATGTGAAAAGTTTCAGTGTAAGAAATAAACAATTATTTTCTACATCAAACTTGAACGATTGGTATGACAAATACGTTGTGAACTCAACTTTAACACTGATGGAAGAATTTCAGGAACGGGACAGTGGTTGGGCAATATCGAAAATTCTGCATTTGATGTTAAATATCAATAAATGCAATCCGATGCATGCTGGTTGTTACACAGACATACCAAAAACAATCAAGGACAAAAGAGCGGTAGTAAATGTGACAGTTGACGATGATACGTGTTTTGTCAGATCGATAGTTGCAGCATTATATCCCGTCCATGTGAATGCAAATCGACCATCATCGTATCCCAACTATGACACCGTTTTAAATTTGGAGGGCATCGCATTTCCAATAACCCTTAATCAAATACCAAAATTTGAGCGCCAAAACGATGTTTCGATAAACGTTTATTTTTGGGACTTGAATGTGAAAAGGTGTGCTCCGCTCCAACTCACCACCAACAAAAGATTTCGTCACGTTAACCTGCTGATGCTTGAAACGCCCAACCGTAATGTGCGTCACTTTGCATGGATTAAAAATCTTTCCCGGCTTGTTTCAAACCAGCTGAGTGCACATAAGAGTAAAACTTATATTTGTGACAGGTTTGTATCATACCATTACGATCTATTTTAGTGTATGCGTTTGTTCTTTTTGTACTAATGCAGTTACTTTGTTTATATGCAGATGCCTTCACTACTTTTATGCGGAAGAAAAGTTATTGAAACATACGAAGGACTGCATGAAGATGAACGATTGCGCAATCATTCTACCATCGAGTGAAGATAAAATAATAAAGTTTGATAATTTTTGTCACCGAGAACGTCATCCATTCATCGTATACGCCGATTTCGAATGCATGCTTAAGAAGGTTAACAGCAATCAAGGACACTGCAATGCATACCAGCAACACGAAGCATACAGTGTGGGATATTATTTTCACTGTTCATACAACGCATCGGTGTGCGAGTATCGCGCGTATCGGGGTCCTGACTGTGCTGAATGGTTCGTGAATGAACTTGAGAGCCTTGTAAGAAAAATTGCACCATTATTTAATACGAATGTGCCCATGACAAATTTGACAGGTGATGAAAGAGAAAATTATATGAATGCAACGCATTGTTATATTTGCGAAAAACCGTTCGACATCGACGAAACAAAAGTTCGAGATCATTGCCATTTCACTGGTCGTTACCGAGGACCTGCTCACCAGGGGTGTAATTTAAATTATAAAAATAAACGTTTTATACCAATAGTGTTTCATAACTTATCGGGATACGATGCCCATTTTGTAATAAAAGAATTGGTAACGATTATCGAAGGCTCGACATCAGTCTTGCCAATTACAAAAGAAAAATATATTTCATTTTCAACGAATCTAAAACGTTACAAAATTTCGCTTCGATTTATAGATTCATTCAAATTTTTAAATTCAAGTTTAGATAAATTGAGTTCATATCTAGGGAAAGACGATATGACGATTTTACGGTCACAATTTAATTTTTTGAACGAGATAAGATTCGATTTGCTTACACGAAAAGGCATCTTTCCATACGATTATGTTACCGACTACATGAAACTGAGCGAGACGACATTGCCGACATGTGACAAATTTTATAATCAACTAAGCGACTGTGCCGTTTCACAGCAGGATTATGACCACGCGATAAAAGTCTGGCACAGTTTTAATATAAAAACACTTGGCGAATACAGCGATTTATATCTAAAAACAGACGTTTTATTATTGGCCGACATTTTTGAAAATTTTCGTGGCAGCTGTTTGAGAAGTTACAAATTGGATCCTGCATATTACTATACTTTACCCGGTTTTACGTGGGATGCAATGCTGAAGCACACGCGTATCGAATTAGAATTATTGACGGATATCGATATGCTACTTTTCATAGAGCGCGGCATACGTGGTGGTTTAAGTCAATGTTCTAATCGATACGCAAAGGCCAATAATAAATACATGGATTCATACAATTCCGAAGAACCATCGCGATATTTAGTTTATTTCGACGTTAATAATTTGTATGGATGGGCAATGTCGCAGTATCTACCTTACGGCGAGTTTAAGTGGTTAGACGATAATGAAATTAAAACTTTTAACATTCATGCGATATCCGAAAATTCGGACATTGGATATATTTTGGAAGTCGATTTGAAATACCCGCTAGAATTACACGATAAGCATGCAGATTTACCTTTTTGTCCAATACGCGAGAAGCCTCCTAATGCCAAACACGAGAAACTACTCGCTACAGTTCAGGATAAGCAACGTTACATCATCCATTACCGCAATCTTCAACAATGCTTAAATCATGGTTTAAAAGTTTCTGTAATTCATCGCGTTTTAGAATTTAAACAATCTCCATGGCTTCGCGAATACATTCATTTAAACACGCAACTTAGAACTGCGGCTAAAAATGATTTTGAAAAGAATTTATTTAAATTAATGAATAATGCAGTCTTTGGCAAAACTATGGAGAACGTTAGAAATCATGTAGACGTTAAATTAGTTACAAAATGGGATGGTAGATACGGGGCCGAGGCCCTGATATCGAAACCAAATTTTCATAGCAGATCAATATTTTCGGAATATTTGGTCGCAATAGAGATGCGAAAGTTGGAAATTAAATTTACAAAACCCATTTATGTTGGTATGTGTATTCTGGATATATCAAAAACATGTTTGTACGAATTCCATCATGATTATATTTGGCCGAAATTTAAACATCTTTGTAAAATATTATACACAGACACAGACAGTCTTATATACGAACTGGAATGTGATGACATATACGATGTAATGAAACGCGATATACATCGGTTTGACACGAGCGACTATACCGAGGACAATGTTTACAGTATGCCACGAGTAAATAAAAAAGTACCGGGATTAATGAAGGATGAAAATAATGGGTGTATAATGACTGAGTTTGTCGAACTTCGGTCGAAAATGTATGCTTTGCGCGTAGAGGGCAAACGGGACACGAAAAAAGTGAAGGGTGTCAAAAGTAACGTAGTTAGGAAAACTATTTCCTTCGATGATTATATACGTTGCTTGTATGAACGTTTAGAAGTGCATCGTGAACAGAGATGTATTCGTTCAAAATTGCACAATGTATATTCTATATGTGAAGAAAAGAAGGTGCTTAGTCCTTACGATGATAAACGATTCATAATTCCACAATCCACAAGAACATTGCCTTGGGGGCATTATAAAATAAATAATTATTCCTAAAAACATAATTTATTCTTTGCTCCACAAGTAAAATATTAATTTCCAAGTATCTTTATAAGCCTGTAGGGTTTCGAGTTCATGCAAACCTTGCAACTTCATGAGAGAGAGAAAGAGACTGGAGTTTTTACTTATCTCAGGTCTTAGAGTTTGGAGGTGTTACGTCCGGGCTGGATTTTCACCAACCCGACCTTGCGTTCCTCATCGGGTGCGTAGCACTTGAAAGTATTCCACGTGAGGGATGCAAGGAAGGGCCTGATTTTTCTAAATTTTCCGTTTCTGTTCGCGCTCCTCCGATCTCGTGCTTCTGCACGTGAAGGTATTCCACACGAGAACACGAGAAAGGAGTTTGAGATTTAAATTGACCTTTCTTTTCCTTTTTACTCTTTTATTTCATTTCAATAGCTACTTTCCAGTATACCTAATTTGTGTGCCTCGGCAGTGCGACGCACTTGGAAGTATCCCAGGCGAGGAACACAAAGAAGGCTATATTTGGCTCTTTCAAATAATATAAACTAATCTTCCTTGGGACGATTGCCGTTGGAACTACGTTTGAAAATGTACAGAAATTCGAAACCGTTGAGGTCAAGGAGAGGTATCATAAACATCCTTCGCCGCGCGGTTAAGCAGTGCGACGCACATGGAGGAATCCCAGCTTAACTGCGCAGAATAAAGAAAACGCGATTTTCGCCCCATTTTACAAGCGGATACCTCTCATACCTGTAAAGCATGCGTCAGCCGTTCCTTCCATGGGAGAATGAGTGTCATAAAGGATGAGAGTGATTTGTTTGAAATATTATAGAATGATCTGAATGGAATGAAAAGCGAGGTTTGCGTGACAACCACTGAGAGTTTGAAAACGTCGACGAACGTTTAGGAACGTTCGAGACAACGGTCGATGGGGATCGTAAACGCGTATTGTCACAAATAGGCAACAAAAACTGCCAAGCAATGTTCTGGAACGAATTCCAAGAACATGTTAACGGATATATGTATATTATTCTATATGCGTGAACTTATGAAAACGCGAATAAAATGTTCACGAAACTAATTGAAATTAAAACATCAATCTCTTTGTCACGGAAGCCGGAAAACGCGTGTAATAAAACAAACATCGATTATAAAAATACCTCGAATGAATCAAAAAGCCCTAATACTATTATTACGCGAATATTATAGTAATTGACATAAATAAAATGTTAATCGACACCAGAGATTCGTTTGTACCGACTTCGTTAATTAATTGAAAGCGAATAAGATTAAATTAAAGCATTTGGAAGATTCTAGAAGACATAGAAGTTGCGACGCACTAAATTCATGAAGCGCTGTAGGGGTAAAAGAGAAAGATAGTCAACTATTAGACAGAGTCAGAGGAAGGTCAGGGAGGGATGAGAACTCGGGAAACGCGCCTAGACGAAACCAATACGCGCGGGCTCTCCCCTTCGACACGTACCCCGATTTGCCAAATGATGTCCCCACTTTGGGCCCATGATCGCGGGTCGAACCCTGAGATACGATCGCTTGACTGAGGCAAATCACTCTTCGTCGAAGAATCGCAAGGTGTGTGACGGGGAGCCCGTGTCCGCGTAGAGACAGAGTTGTCTACGGTATCGCGAAATCTGATTGCTCGGCAAAGTTCCTTCGTGTAACGAGGCAGAGTGTCGGGAGAGTTTCAATTCGCGATTATCGTGTCAAAGACTCATACGGATACGTAAAAATCTTTCACACTTTTCAATATCCTATCCTTTTCTCTTTCTATTTTAAATCGTCCGATAATAATTAATATTCTTTTCCGCGTCGCGTTGTATTTCGTATTTTGTTAATCGTATTTCGTAGCCGTAACCCCGTTAAGAAAGGCTCAAACGCGAACGCGTAGTGCGAGTGTAACTGCTTCTCATCCTCTCTTCGATTTTCCAGATTTCAGACCAACATCAGAGTATTAAAAGAAAGCCTAAAGTATTGCAAATATTGTATTACATCGAATTGGTGAGTTGCACATTTTATATTTTCGTTAACACAACGAATCTGGTGTCGAGTGAGGGCAAAACGGCAATCTGAGGGACAGTTAGTCGCGGAAGTATTCCAACTAGATTGTTCCGTTCAAAATACGAGGTAATCAATAAAATCATTTTTCGTTTACACGAGCGTGAAGACGGCCCACGAGACTGTTAGTCCTGGAAGTATCCCACTGGGACCGTCCTTTCTCGGATCGTAGAAAAAATAAAACAAACAAACACCGAAGTTCGAATCGCGATCTTTAAAAATAACAGTTTTGTCAATTTTCTGTTAAAGGTTCCTTTCAAGTAACTACATTGATCTAATATTCATTCTAACCTGTTATTTTCTAATTCTCTATTCATATATTTCATACAGCTCGTACACATTGTACGACCTTCCTGCACGAATTCACACGAGGGGCCCGTATGGGACTAGAGCATTGACGAACTCAATACAACAACTTCCGAATCTAATTATAAAAATTAAACGATTCTTTTTAATTGTTCCGATCGTTAACGACCTAACATCGTCGAGCGCGATCGGGACTGGTGGCAGCGAAAATACCGTCCTGATCCGTATCAATCATCAAATTTTCTAATTCAACATTTCTTTTCTTCTTTTTTTTTTTTCTTCCTCTTTCTTTTATATTTTGTACGTCGCGCGCCGTAACTCGCTCGCGACGTAACAGAGGGAGATGTTTTCACAGTGCTTTATAAACCCAAGCGTGTTCGTTTTATTCATTATTTTCTGTTCAACGATGACGGTCCCAAGGTTGGAATCCTTAGCATTCTTGGCGATTGTCAAACATTATCGTAAGTAATCTTCAACAATTACCCAAATTTTATTTATTTTTAACTAATTGTTTTCGTCTTAACAGCCATAGTAATGCCAGTCTTCGAAATTGCGCCGGCGGAGGATGACGCGCGACTACCCGCAAAGTGCCGCGAGCGGCAGGAGTGGCGGCGCGAGTATGAAGCGCGGTGGGCGGCTACTTGGACGGAGGTCGATCTGTTCGACCTCCGATATTTGTTCGGAGAAGAAATCGATGTAAGTTGCCTGTCCGATTTTATTTTGATTTATTAGATTTTTACTGCGTATTAATGTATATTTTATCTGTTATAGCCGGACTGGTGGTAGCCGCCTACATTTATATTTTTTTTTTGTTTTTACTTATTATATTATATATATTATTTAACGTAAAATATAAATATCTATAACCGTTATTAGTGTAATTTATTCTGTACCACACCCTTCCCCATACTCCATTAATGTAATATGAAAATAAAAAAGTATATAATCGTTATTAATGTAATTTATTTTGCCCAACCCTTCCCAATAATCATACTTCATATCCTTATATTTCTTCTGTGTGTCTGTATGTGACTGAACTCCTCCTAAACGGCTGAACAGATTTTGATGAAATTTTTTTGTGTGTTCAAGTTGACTCGAGAATGGTTTAGATTCACAATTCGGTCCACTACATAATGTGTTTCTAATTAATTTTTTATAATTTGTTGTTAATCTTGGAATGTTTTCCATGCGTGGGGAAGGGCGTGGCAAAAGAAATAATTTGATTTCATCTTTACTATATATTTTATTAAAGGAAGTATAGGAAAGGGTGCGACAAAAAATAAATTACATTAATGCCATTATATTAATTAATAATATAATATTAAAAGAGTAGAGGTAGTAATAACGATAATGTCATTAAGTGTTTATTACGTATCTAATGTAGATATAGTAATGACGATAATGTTACAATCTGTGCATTGATCTGTGGGAAGTGATCAGTATATTACATTATATCTAATGTAGATATAGTAATAATGATATTGTTATCAAATGTACATTGGTCTGTGGGATTAAATCAGTATATAACATTACATCTGATGTAGATATAGTAATAATGATATTGTTATTCAGTGTACATTGGTCTGTGGGATTAAATCCGTATATTAAATTTCATCTGATGTAGATATAGTAATAATGATATTGTTATTAAATGTACATTGGTCTGTGGGATTAAACCAGTATATTAAATTACATCTGATGTAGACATAGTAATAATGGTATTGTTATTAAATGTACATTGATCTGTGGGATTAAATCAATATATTACATTACATCTGATGTAGATATAGTAATAATGATATTGTTATTAAATATATATTACATATCTAATGTAGATACAGTAATAACGATACTGCCATTATATGTACATTGATCGGTGGGAAGGGATCATTATATAACATTATATCTAATGTACATATAGTAATAATGATATTGTTATTAAATGTATATTACACATCTAATGTAGATATAGTAATAACAATACTGTTATTATATGTACATTGATCTGTGGGAAGGTATCAGTATATTACATTATATCCAATGTAGATATAGTAATAACGAAACTGTTATTATATGTACATTGATCTGTGGGAAGGAATTAGTATATTACATTATATCCAATGCAGATATAGTATATATGATACTGGTATTCAATGTGGATTGATCTGTGGGAAGGAATCAGTATATTGCAGTAGATCTAATGTATATATGGTAATAACGATATTGTTATTAAGTGTTTATTACGTATCTAATTTAGATATAGTAATGACGATAATGTTACAATCTGTGCATTGATCTGTGGGAAGTGATCAGTATATTACATTATATGTAAAGAATATATAGTAATAACGAAACTGTTATTATATGTACATTGATCTGTGGGAAGGGATCAGTATATTAAATTACATCTGATGTAGCTATAGTAATAATGGTATTGTTATTAAATGTACATTGGACTGTGGGATTAAATCAGTATATTAAATTACATCTGATGTAGATACAGTAATAACGGTAGTGTTATTAAATGTACTATGGTCTGGGATTAAATCAGTATATGAAATTTCATCTGATGTAGATATAGTAATAATGATACTGTTATTAAATGTATATTACATATCTAATGTAGATATAGTAATAACGAAACTGTTATTATATGTACATTGATCTGTGGGATTCAATCAGTATATTAAATTACATCTGATGAAGATATAGTAATAATGGTATTGTTACTAAATGTATATTACATATCTAATGTAGATATAGTATTAACGATACTGTTATTATATGTACATTGATCTGTGGGAAGGTATCAGTATATGACATTATATCTATTGTAGACATAGTAATAACGAAACTGTTATTATATGTACATTGATCTATGGGAAGGGATCAGTATATTACATTATATCTAATGTAGATATAGTAATAATGATATTGTTACCAAAATTACATTGATCTGTGGGAAGGGATTAGTATATTACATTATATCCAATGCAGATATAGTATATATGATACTGGTATTCAATGTGGATTGATCTGTGGGAAGGAATCAGTATCTTGCAGTAGATCTAATGTATGTATGGTAATAACGATATTGTTATTAAGTGTTTATTACGTATCTAATTTGGATATAGTAATGACGATAATGTTACAATCTGTGCATTGATCTGTGGGAAGGTATCAGTATATTACATTATATCTAATGTAGATATAGTAATAACGGAACTGTTATTATATGTACATTGATCTGTGGGAAGGGATCAATATATTAAATTACATCTGATGTAGCTATAGTAATAATGGTATTGTTATTAAATGTACGTTGGACTGTGGGATTAAATCAGTATATTAAATTACATCTGATGTAGATATAGTAATAATGGTAGTGTTATTAAATGTACTTTGGTCTGGGATTAAATCAGTATACGAAATTTCATCTGATGTAGATATAGTAATAATGATACCGTTATTAAATGTATATTACATATCTAATGTAGATATAGTAATAACGAAACTGTTATTATATGTACATTGATCTGTGGGAAGGGATCATTATATTACATTATATCTAATGTAGTTATAGTAATAATGATACTGTTATTAAGTGTTTATTACATATCTAATGTAGATATAGTAAGGACGATAATGTTACAATCTGTGCATTGATCTGTGGGAAGTGGTCAGTATATTACATTATATCTAATGAGGATATAGTAATAATGATAATGTTATTAAATGTACATTGGTCTCTGGGATTACATCAGTATATTACATTACATCTGATGTAGATATAGTAATAATGATATTGTTATTAAATGTATATTACATATCCAATGTAGATATAGTGTAAATGATACTGTTATTCAATGTACATTGATCTGTAGGAAGGAATCAGTATATTACATTATATCTAATGTAGATATAGTAATAACGATACTGTTATTAAGTATTTATTACATTATCTAATGTACATATAGTAATGACGATAAATGTGACATCTGTGTAATTGATCTGTGGAAGGTGATCAGTATATTACATTATATCTAAGAAGATATAGTAATATGATATTGTTATTAAATGTACATTGTTCTGTGGGATTAAATCAGTATATTACATTACATCTGATGTAGATATAGTAATAATGATATTGTTAATCAATGTACATTCGTCTGTGGGATAAAATCAGTATATTAAATTACATCTGATGTAGATATAGTAATAATGATATTGTTATTAAATGTATATTACATATCTAATGTAGATATAGTAATAACGATACTGTTATTGTATGTACATTGATCTGTGGGAAGGTATCAGTATATTACATTATATCTATTGTAGATATAGTAATAACCAAACTGTTATTATATGTACATTGATCTGTGGGTAGGGATCAGTATATTACATTATATCTAACGTAGATACAGTAATTATGGTATTGTTATTAAATGTACATTGGTCTGTGGGATTAAATCAGTATGTTACATTTCATCTGATGTAGATATAGTAATAACGATATTGTTATTAAATGTATATTACATATCAAATGTAGATATAGTTATAACGATACTGTTATTGTATGTACATTGATCTGTGGGAAGGTATCAGTATATTACATTGTATCCCATGTAGATATAGTAATAATGATATTGTTATTGAATGTACATTGGTCTGTGGGATTAAATCAGTATATTAAATATCATCTGATGTAGATATATTAATAATGATATTGCTATTAAATGTATATTACATATCAAATGCAGATATAGTAGTAACGATACTGTTATTATATGTACATTGATCTGTGGGAAGGTATCAGTTTATTACATTATATCTATTGTAGATATAGTAATAACGAAACTGTTATTATATGTACATGGATCTGTGGGTAGGGATCAGTATATTACATTATATCTAATGTAGATATAGTAATAATGAAGTTGTTACCAAAATTACATTGATCTGTGGGTCGACATCAGTATATTACATTATATCCAATGTAGATATAGTATAAATGATACCGTTATTCAATGTACATTGATCTGTGGGAAGGAATCAGTATACTGCAGCAAATCGAATGCAGATATAGTAATAACGATACTGCCATTATTTGTACATTGATCGGTGGGAAGGGATCATCATATTACATTATATCTAATGTAGATATAGTAATAATGATACTTTTATTAAATGTATATCACATATCTTATGTAGATATAGTAATAACGATACTGTTATAATATGTGCATTGACCTGTGGGAAGGTATCAGTATATTACATCACATCTAATGTAGATATAGTAATAATGAAACTGTTATTATATGCACATTGATCTGTGGGAAGGTATCAGTATATTACATTATATCTATTGTAGATATAGTAATAACGATACTGCCATTATATGTACATTGATCGGTGGGAAGGGATCATTCTATTACATTATATCGAATGTAGATATAGTAATAATGATATTGTTATTAAATGTACATTGATCTGTGGGATTAAATCATTATATTACATTATGTCTAATGTAGATATAGTAATAATGATATCGTTATTAAATGTACATTGGTCTGTGGGTTTAAATCAGTATATTACATTTCATCTGATGTAGATATAGTAATAATGGTATTGTTATTAAATGTACATTGATCTGTGGGATTAAATCAGTATATTAAATTACATCTGATGTAGACATAGTAATAATGGTATTGTTATTAAATGTACATTGGTCTGTGGGATTAAATCAGTATATTACATTTCATCTGATGTAGATATAGTAATAATGATATTGTTATTAAATGTATTTTACATATCTAACGTAGATATATTAATAACGATACTGTTATTATATGTACATTGATCTGTGGGAACGTATCAGTAAATATACTGATTCCAATGTCGATATAGTATAAATGATACTGTTATTCAGTGTACATTGATCGGTGGGAAGGGATCATTATATTACATTATATCTAATGTAGATATAGTAATAATGATATTGTTATTAAATGTATATTACATATCTAATGTGGATATAGTAATAATGAAACTGTCATTATATGTACATTGATCTGTGGGATTAAATAAGTGTATTAAATTACATCTGATGTAGATATATTAATAATGGTATTGTTATTAAATGTACATTGGTCTGTGGGAATAAATCAGTATATTACATTTCATCTGATGTAGATATAGTAATAATGATATTGTTATTAAATGTATATTACATATCTAATGTAGATATGGTAATAACGATACTGTTATTAAGTATTTATCACATATCTAATGTAGATATAGTAATGACGATAATGTTACAATCTGTGCATTGATCTGTGGGTAGTGATCCGTATATTACATTATATCTAATGAGGATATAGTATAAATGATGCTGTTACTCAATGCACATTGATCTGTGGGAAGGAATCAGTATATTGCAGGAGATCTAATGCAGATATAGTAATAACGAAACTGTTATTATATGTACATTGATCTGTGGGAAGGTATCAGTAAATATACTGATTCCAATGTCGATATAGTATAAATGATGCTGTTATTCAATGTACATTGATCGGTGGGAAGGGATCATTATATTACATTGTATCTAATGTAGATATAGTAATAATGATATTGTTATTAAATGTATATTACATATCAAATGGAGATTTAGTAATACCGATACTGCCATTATATGTACATTGATCGGTGGGCCGGAGGCGGACGTCCACCGCACCCGGCGCGTCCCCAGGTGGCGGATAGGGGAACGGCCAGCAGATATGCTGGTTAGCTGCGAAATAAGGGCCTCGCGTTGAGGCCACGAATAAGCAGTCGCGGACCAAATGGACTAGGGGAAGGAACCCCGAATTAAGAAACCAAATATGGAGCAGTCCAAAAAGAATACTTCGACTACGGTGCAGGGGAGGGATACCCCAGTACCGGCGCTCAGGGGTGAGAAAGCGGGCCCCGAGGCGTCGTTATCCGACAACCGCAGCGCTATGGTGGTGGCTGACCTGGCCAACATAGTGTACAATGCAACAGGCAGCAAGGTGGCGGATCCTCCTACCCAAGAAGATATCTGGGGAAAACTGAAGGAGGTTGACGCAGTGGAAGTCGCCCAATTGACGCGAATGCGTCAAGTCCTGGATGCGATGAAGGCGGCGACAGAGAAGCAGAGAAATATCGCCAATCCCGTCAAAGAGGGCATCCCCCGCCTTGGCGAGCTGGTTGATCTGCTCTGCTTCAGTAGGATGACGCGCTGCAAAGCGCTTAGGGCGCTTGAAACTTCGGCGCCCATGTCCCCGGCGACACCACCTCCTTGTACTCCGGTCGTTGCAACGCCCTCTCAAAAGAGGGCGAGGGCAACCCTCTCCAGCCCGGAGGAAAAGGAGGAGGAAAAGAGGAGGAAAACGAGGGCCCAGGGGTCGGAGTCCTGGGCCACGGTCGTAAAGAAGAAAAAGGGAAAGGACGCCTCCGTTAGCCAGAGCGTGCCCCAAAAGGGCAAGGAGCCAAAAACCCCGTCCGCACCACAGAAGGGCGGGAACAAGAAAAAGGTGCCGGTGAAAAACCCGGCAACTAAGCCGAAGCCGGCGGAAGCGCCGGATCCAGCTAAAAAGAGGAAGAAGAAGAAGAAAAGGAAGAACCGACCGCGCTCCAACAGGAGCGCGGTGGTAGTCAAGCCCGCGGAGGGTAAGAGTTACGCGGAAGTCCTCGGGGTAATCCGCACGAAAGTGCGCCCCGAGGAATCCGAGACAGTAATCCGCACCGTCCGGAAAACGAGGGAGGGAGCAATCCTCCTCGAGCTGGAACGTTGCGGAAACCAGGCCGCCCTCCAAACGGCGATCCAGGAGGCCGTAGGGCAGTCCGGGGAGACCAGGATCCTCACCAGCCGTGTTCGGCTAGAGGTCCTGGACATGGACTGCCTCGCCACTTCCGCGGAAGTGGAGGAAGCGGTGCGGCACGAACTCGGTGACGACATGAGCGGTCAGCTGAAGGTCGCCGTTTTCGCGCCAAACGCGCGTGAGATGCGGATGGCGGTCGTCGAGCTCGACGATATGCCGGGCCGAAAGCTCCTAGAAAAGGGGAAGCTGCGCGTCGGCTGGATCCGTTGCCGTCTACGGCAGCGGACGGAGGTGCAGCGCTGCTTCCGGTGCCTTGGATTCGGCCACCGGAAGCAGGAGTGCAAGGGGCCGGACCGCAGCGGCCTCTGTTGGAAGTGCGGCCAACAGGGGCACAAGGCGACCGCCTGCACCACCAAACCGCGCTGCTTCCTCTGCTCCGATGGCGCAGAGGGCGCACAGCCCCCGGAGCACGTTCCAGGCTCCGGGGCATGCAAGGCCTTCCGGGTTGCCCTGGACAAGGCGAAGGGTCGGAAAGGACCTTCTTCGTCCTCCAGGGCAACTTAAACCGGAGTAGGGTCGCGGATGATTTGCTGACGCAGCTCGTTCACGAGCACCGCACAAGCGTCGCAATCATCAGCGAACCCTACCAAACGAGAGCAGGCTGGCATGTAGACAGCTCTGGCTCCGCGGCGATTTGGGTCGTTGATCCTTCTATTAGGATCGCCAACCGCGGAGCTGGATGTTGCTACGTGTGGGTGACGACGGAGCAAGCCACATTCGTGAGCTGTTACCTCTCCCCCAACGACAGTATCCAGAGATTCAGGGACAAGCTCGAGGCCCTTGAGGACGATCTGCGCGATTTTCCCGGCAGACTTGTTGTCGCCGGGGACTTTAACGCGCGGGCCATAGAGTGGGGCATGCCGCAACCTAACACCAGAGGCAAACTGGTGTTGGAGATGGCTGCCCGACTCGGCCTTGTCGTCCTCAACGTCGGTACAACACCAACGTACCGGCGACCGGGCTTCGGGTATTCGATCCCTGATATCACGCTGGTGTCGGAGGACCTGGTCCGCAACGCCGTTGGTTGGAAGGTGATGGATGACTTCACCGGTAGTGATCATCAGTACATCACCTTCCAGCTCATCGACGCGACGCGAAAGCAGTCAGTTGCTAGCGCGCGTCGACCATCTGGCTGGAACGCGGCCAAGATGGACGGTGAAAAATTCGTCGCAACCTTGCTCGACGGCGCGCGGCACATCCCACCAGTGCCCGAGGACGCCAATGATGTCAGCGCGGTGGATGCTCTAGTGGACGCCACAATGGGGCTCATCCACCGCGCATGCGACGCGTCCATGCCTCGCAAGAGGCCTTGGAAAGGCAGGACGCAGGCGTACTGGTGGAATGACCAGATCGCCGAGCTCCGGAGGCTTTGCCATCGATCGCGCAGGTTGGCGCAACGCGCCGCTGGCCGACCCGAGGCGGCGGAAAAGGCCACGGCTTACAAAGCCGCCAAGAAGGCCTTAGGCAAAGCCATCCGGACGAGCAAGGAACGCAGCTGGAAGCAGCTCTGCGACGAAGTGGACCAGGATCCTTGGGGGAGGGGCTACAGGCTCGTGATGGGCAAGTTCCGCCCACCCATCCAGGTCATGGACGAGAGGAAGGCGCGAAACGTCGTGGATGCCCTTTTTCCGACACATCCGGTCACTGTCGAGCCTCGACCGACCGATGAGGAGAAGGACATCCCGCCGTTCCGCGCCGAGGAGCTCATGCTTGCGGAACGCAGCATGAAGTCCGGTAAAGCCCCGGGCCCCGATGGCATACCGGCAGAGGCGATTAAGGCAGCTGCGCGCAACTGTCCTGGCCTCTTGCTCGGTATGTACAACGGGTGCCTGAGAGCAGGAGTCTTCCCAGCCCGGTGGAAGCTGGCACGCCTTGCCTTGATTCCCAAGGGCAAAGGCGACCCCGATTCTCCATCATTTTATCGCCCCCTGTGTATGTTAGACACAGCGGGGAAGATGATGGAGCGCTTGCTCAAGCCGCGATTGGCGGCCGCTATTGAGCAAGCCGGGGGCCTCTCCCACCGGCAGCACGGCTTCAGGAAAGGGCACTCCACGATTGATGCGATCGCCGAGGTGATCGGGGCAGTACGCCAGGCCGAAACCGCCTCTCATAAGGCTAGGCCCATAGTACTCCTCGTGACCCTCGACGTGAGGAACGCGTTTAATTCGGCTAGGTGGAGCGACATGCTCCACGCGCTCGAGCGGTCCTTCAGGGTACCTCCGTATCTCGCAACGATGATGAGAGATTACCTGAGGGACCGCAGGCTGTCGTATGTGACAGCTCAGGGCACCAGAATGAAGGACGTCACCGCCGGAGCGGCACAGGGGTCAGTGTTGGGACCTGACCTCTGGAATGTCATATACGACAGCCTGCTCCGCCTGGACATGCCCGATAACGCGTTCCTCGTCGCATTCGCCGACGACGTCGCCGCCGTCATTACGGCACGGAGTCCCGAGTTGGCCCAACTTACGCTTAACCAAGTTATGCGCAGGGTCAACGGGTGGATGGAAGAACACGGTCTCCAGTTGGCTGCTGCCAAGACGGAGATCGTGATTCTCACAAGGAAAAGAATCCCCACCTCCATCACGATGATGGTCGGGACTCAGCCTGTACAGACCAGCAGCTCTGCGAGGTACCTGGGGGTGATGCTGGACAACCGGCTCACCTTCTGGGAGCATATTCGCAGGGTCTGCGACAAGGCCGTACAGAGTACGGCGGCTCTGAGTCGTCTCATGGCGAACGTGGGAGGCCCGAAGCCGTGCAAGAGGAGACTCCTGTTGACGTCCGTCCAGGCAGCCCTGCTTTATGGGGCAGAAATCTGGGCGGACGCTCTTAGGGTAAAGAAGTACCGGACTCGGATGGCCGCCGTCCAGCGCCGCGGGGCACTGCGTGTTGCGTGTTCGTACCGCACAGTGTCCGAAGACGCGGCGCTGGTTGTTGCCGGCACGATCCCGATAGATCTGCTCGCCCAAGAGCGAAAGGAGATATATCTCCAGAGTTCTGAAATCGGGCGAGCGGACGCCGCGGAGCAAGCCCGCGAGCGAACGATCGGGCGCTGGCAACAGCGTTGGGACGCTAGTCCCAAAGGACGGTGGACCCGGCTCCTGATCCAGGACCTGGGCCAGTGGTCGTCGCGTCGCCATGGCGAGGTGACCTTTTACCTGACGCAATTCCTGACAGGACACGGGTACTTCCGTAAGTACCTGTTCAGGATGCGGAAGGTGGGGTCGCCTCGCTGCTTGCTTTGTGGCGACGAGGAGGACGATGCGCTCCACACCTTCTTCGTCTGCGATTATTTTGCGGACGAAAGGAGAGGTGTGGAGCGCGCCATCGTCGACAGCATCACCCCGGAGAACATCGTCGGGGTGATGCTCAAAAGCCAGGAACGGTGGGACGCTGTGGCGCGGTATGTCGAGTACATACTGCGCCGCAAGCGTGAAGAGGGCTGCCTTGAGGCACTCCACTCGCGACCCGAGACGCGCCGCTAAGGCGTAAATAGCACAGCTCCGGAGCCGAAGTAATGCTAACGCGGTTCCGGCTCCGGGGGTTAACTGTGGGTATGGAGGAGGGGTTTTAGTGGGTATACCCGGAAGCAAGTACTTCCTTCCGGGGGAGCCCCACACTACTCGGGTGTGGTCGTACCATTTGGTAGCCCCCCGGGTGTGCGGAAATGCATTTCCCCTCCTCCTAAAAAAAAACATTGATCGGTGCGAAGGGATCATTATATTACATTATATCAAATGTAGATACAGTAATAATGATATTGTTATTAAATGTACATTGATCTGTGGGAAGGTATCATTATTTACATTATATCTAATGTAGATATAGTAATAACGAAACTGTTATTATATGTACATTGATCTGTGGGATTAAATCAGTATATTAAACTACATCTGATCTAGATATAGTATAAATGATACTGTTACTCAATGTACATTGATCTGTGGGAAGGAATCAGCATATTGCAGCAGACCTAATGCAGATATAGTAATAAGGATGTTGCCATTATATGTACATTGATCGGTGGGAAGGGATCATTATATTACATTATATCTAATGTAGATATAGTAATAATGATATTGTTATTAAATGGATATTACATATCTAATGTAGATATAGTAATTACGATACTGTTATTATATGTACATTGATCTGTGGGAAGGTATCAGTATATTACATTATATCTAATGTAGATATTGTAATAACGATACACTTATTATATGTACATTGGTCTGTGGGAATAAATCAGTATATCACATTACATCTGATGTAGATATATTAATAATGATATTGTTATTAAATGTATATTACATATCTAATGTAGATATAGTAATAACGATACTGTTATTATATGTAAATTGATCTGTGGGAAGATAAGAGTATATTACATTATATCTAATGTAGATATAGTAATAACGATACTGCCATTATATGTACATTGATCGGTGAGAAGGGATCATTATATTACATTATATCTAATGTAGATACAGTAATAATGATATTGTTATTAAATGTACATTGGTCTGTGGGAATAAATCAGTATATTACATTACATCTGATGAAGATATATTAATAATGATATTGTTATTAAATGTATATTACATATCTAATGTAGATATAGTAATAACGGTACTGTTATTATATGTACATTGATCTGTGGGATTAAATCAGTATATTAAATTACATCTGATGTAGATATAGTAATAATCATATTGTTATTAAATGTACATTGGTCTGTGGGATTAAATCAGTATATTAAATTTCATCTGATGTAGATATATTAATAATGATATTGTTATTAAATGTATATTACATATCAAATGCAGATATAGTAGTAACGATACTGTTATTATATGTACATTGATCTGTGGGAAGGTATCAGTGTATTACATTATATCTAATGTATATATAGTAATAATGATGTTGTTACCAAAATTACATTGATCTGTGGGAAGGCATCAGTATATTACATCATATCCAATGTAGATATAGTATAAATGATACCGTTATTAAATGTATCTACAATAGTATATAATGTAATATAATGATCCCTTCCCACCGATCAATGTACATATAATGGCAGTATCGTTATTACTATATCTCCATTTGATATGTAATATACATTTAATAACAATATCATTATTAATATATCTACATCAGATGTAATGTAATATACTGATTTATTCCCACACATCAATGTACATATAATAACAGTACCGTTATTACTATATCTACATTAGATATGTAATATACATTTAATAACAATATCATTATTAATATATCTTCATCAGATGTAATGTAATATACTGATTTATTCCCACAGACCAATGTACATTTAATAACAATATCATTATTACTATATCTACATTGGATACAATGTAATATACTGATACCTTCCCACAGATCAATGTACAAATAATAACAGTATCGTTATTACTCTATGTACATTAGATATAATGTAATATACTGATACCTTCCCACAGATGAATTTACATATAATAACAGTATCGTTATTACTATATCTACAATAGATATAATGTAATATACTGATACCTTCCCACAGATCAATATACATATAATAGCAGTTTCGTTATTACTATATCTACAATAGATATAATGTAATATACTGATACCTTCCCACAGATCAATATACATATAATAACAGTATCGTTATTACTATATCTACATTAGATATGTAATATACATTTAATAACAATATCATTATTACTATATCTACATTAGATATAATGTAATATAATGATCCCTTCCCACCTGTCAATGTACATATAATGGCAATATCCTTATTACTATATCTGCATTAGATCTGCTGCAATATACTGATTCCTTCCCACAGATCAATGTACATTGAGTAACAGTATCATATATACTATATCTACATTGGATATAATGTAATATACTGATGCCTTCCCACAGATCAACGTACATATAATAACAGTATCGTTATTACTATATCTACATTAGATATGTAATATACATTTCATAACAATATCATTATTACTATATCTACATCAGATGTAATTTAATACACTGATTTATTCCCACAGACCCATGTACAATAAATAACAATATCATTATTACTATATCTACATTGGATACAATGTAATATACTGATACCTTCCCACAGATCAATGTACATATAATAACAGTTTCGTTGTTACTATATCTACATTAAATATAATGTAATATACTGATACCTTCCCACAGATCAATGCACATATAATAACAGTATCGTTATTACTATATCTACATTAGATATGTAATATACATTTAATAACAATATCATTATTACTATATCTACATGAGATGAAATTTAATATACTGATTTAATCCCACAGACCAATGTACATTTAATAACAATATCATTATTAATATATCTACATCAGATGGAATTCAATATACTGATTTAATCCCACAGACCAATGTACATTCAATAACAATATCATTATTACTATATCTACATGGGATACAATGTAATATACTGATGCCTTCACACAGATCAATGTACATATAATAACAGTATCGTTATTAGTATATCTACATTAGACATGTAATATACATTTATTACTATATCAACATCAGATGAAATTTAATATACTGATTTAATCCCACAGACCAATGTACATTTAATAACAATACCATAATTACTGTATCTACATTAGATATAATGTAATATACTGATCCCTACCCACAGATCAATGTACGTATAATAACAGTTTGGTTATTACTGTATCTACAATAGATATAATGTAATATACTGATACCTTCCCACAGATCAATGTACATACAATAAAAGTATCGTTATTACTATATCTACATTAGATACAATATAATATACTGATACCTTCCAACAGATCATCGTACATATAATAACAGTATCGTTATTACTATATCCACATTAGATATGTAATATACATTTAATAACAATACCTTTATTACTATATCTACATCAGAGGAAATGTAATATACTTATTTAATCCCACAGACCAATGTACGTATAATAACAGTTCGTTATTACTATATCTACATTAGATATAATGTAATATAATGATCACATCCCACCAATCAATGCACATATAATGGCAGTATCGTTATTACTATATCTACATTTGATATGTAATATACATATAATAACAATATCATTATTAATATATCTACATCAGATGTAATGTAATATACTCATTTATTCCCACAGACCAATGTACATTTAATAACAATATCATTATTACTATACCTACATTGGATACAATGTAATATACTGATACCTTCCCACAGATCAATGTACATATAACAGTATCGTTATTACTATATCCACATTAGATATAATGTAATATACTGATACCTTCCCACAAATCAATATACATATACTAACAGTATCGTTATTACTATATCTACATTAGATATGTAATATACATTTAATAACAATATCATATTACTATATCTACATTAGATATAATGTAATATAATGATCCCTTCCCACCGATCAATGTACATATAATGGCAATATCCTTATTACTATATCTGCATTAGATCTGCTGCAATATACTGATGCCTTCCCACAGATCAATGTAATTTTGGTAACAACATCATTATTACTATATCTACATAAGATATAATGTAATATACTGATCCCTAGTCACAGATCAATGTACATATGATAGCAGTTTCGTTATTACTATATCTACAATAGATATAATGTAATATACTGATACCTTCCCACAGATCAATATACATAGAATAACAGTATCGTTATTACTATATCTACATTAGATATGTAATATACATTTAATAACAATATCATTATTACTATATCTACATTGGATACAATGTATAATACTGATACCTTCCCACGGATCAATGTACATATAATAACAGTTTCGTTGTTACTATATCTACTATAGATATAATGTAATGTACTGATACCTTCCCACAGATCAATATACATATAATAACAGTATCGTTATTACTATATCTACATTAGATATAATGTAATATACTGATACCTTCCCACAGATCAATGTACATATACTGGCAGTATCGTTATTACTATATCTACATTTGATATGTAATATACATTTAATAACAATAGCATTATTAATATATCTACATCAGATGAAATTTAATATACTGATTTAATCCCACAGATCAATGTACATATAATAACAGTTTCGTTATTACTATATCGACATTAGATATGTAATATACATTTAATAACAATATCATTATTACTATATCTACATTAGATATAATGTAATATAATGATCACTTCCCACCGTAATTACATTACATCGGATGTAGATATAGTAATAACGATATTGTTATTAAATGTATATTACATACATAATGTAGATATAGTAATAACGATACTGTTATTATATGTACGTTGATCTGTGGGAAGGTATCAGTATATTACATTATATCTAATGTAGATATAGTAACAATGATACTGTTACCAAAATTACATTGATTTGTGGGAAGGCATCAGTATATTACAATATATCCAATGTAGATATAGTATAACTGATACTGTTATTCAATGTACATTGATCTGTGGGAAGGAATCAGTATATTGCAGTAGATCTAATGTAGATATAGTAATAACGATACTGTTATTATATGTACATTGATCTGTGGGAAGGTATCAGTATATTACATTATATCTATTGAGGATATAGTAACTACGAAACTGTTATTATATGTACATTGATCTGTGGGAAGGAATCAGTATATTACATTGTATCCAATGTAGATATAGTAATAATGATATTGTTATTAAATGTACATTGGTCTGTGGGAATAAGTCAGTAAATTACATTACATCTGATGTAGATATATTAATAATGATATTGTTATTAAATGTATATTACATATCAAATGGAGATATAGCAATAACGATACTGCCATTATATGTACATTGATCGGTGGGAAGGTATCAGTATATTAGATTATATCTATTGTTAATATAGTAATAACGAAACTGTTATCATATGTACATTGATCTGTGGGTAGAGATCAGTATATTACATTATATCTAATGTAGATATAGTAATAATGGTATTTTTACCAAAATTACATTGATCTGTGGGAAGGCATCATTATATTACATTATATCCAATGTAGATCTAGTATCATTGATACTGTTATTCACTGTACATTGATCGGTGGGAAGGGATCTTTATATTACATTATATCTAATGTAGATATAGTAATTACGAAACTGTTATTATATGTACATTGATATGTGGGAAGGGATCAGTATATTACATTATATCTAATGTAGATATAGTAATAATGATACTGTTATTAAGTGTTTATTACATATCTAATGTAGATATACTAATGACGATAATGTTACAATCTGTGCATTGATCTGTGGGAAGTGATCAGTATATTACATTATAGCTAATGAGGATATATTAATAATGATGTTCTTATTAAATGTACATTGGTCTGTGGGATTAAATCAGTATATTACATTACATCTGATGTAGATGTAGTAATAATGATATTGTTATTAAATGTTTATTACATATCTAATGTACGTGTAGTAATAACGATACTTCCATTATATGTACATTGATCGGTGGGAAGGGATCATTATATTACATTCTATCTATTGTAGACATAGTAGTAATGATATTGTCATTAAATGTATATTACATATCTAATGTAGACATAGTAATAACGATACTGCCATTATATGTACATTGATCGGTGGGAAGTGATCATTATATTACATTATATCTAATGTAGATATAGTAATAATGATATTGTTATTAAATTTATATTACATATCTAATGTAGATATAGTAATAACCATACTGCCATTATATGTACATTGATCGGTAGGATCGGATGATTATATTTCATTATATCAAATGTAGATATAGTAATAATGATATTGTTATTAAATGTATATTACATATCTAATGTAGATATAGTAATAACGATACTGTTCTTATATGTACATTGATCTGTGGGAAGGTATCAGTGTATTACATTAGATCTAATGTAGATATAGTAATAACGAAACTGCTATTATATGTACATTGATCTGTGGGATTAAATCAGTATATTAAATTACATCTGATGTAGATATAGGTATAATGATATTGTTATTAAACGTACATTGGTCTGTGGGATTAAATCAGTATATTAAATTTCATCTGATGTAGATATAGTAATAATGATATTGTTATTAAATGTATATTACATATCTAATGTAGATGTAGTAATAACGATACTGCCAGTATATGTACATTGATCGGTGGGAAGGGATCATTATATTACATTGTATCCAATGTAGATATAGTAATAATGATATTGTTATTAAATGTACATTGGTCTGTGGGATTAAATCAGTATATTTAATTTCATCTAATGTAGATATAGTAATAATGATATTGTTATTAAGTGTACATTGGTCTGTGGGATTAAATCAGTATATTAAATTTCATCTAATGTAGATATAGTAATAATGATATTGTTATTAAATGTATATTACATATCTAATGTAGATATAGTAATAACGATACTGCCACTATATGTACATCGATCGGTCGGAAGGGATCATTATATTACATTATATCTAATGTAGATATACTATTAATGATATTGCTATTAAATGTATATTACATATCTAATGTAGATATAGTAATAACGATACTGTCATTGTATGTACATTGATCTGTGGGATTAAATCAGTATATTAAATTACATCTGATGTAGACATAGTAATAATGGTATTGTTATTAAATGTACATTGGTCTGAGGGATTAAATCAGTGTAATACATTTCATCTGATGTAGATATAGTAATAATGATATTGTTATTAAATGCATATTACATATCTAATGTAGATATAGTAATAACGATACTGTTATTATATGTACATTGATCGGTGGGAAAGTGCCAGTATATTACATTATATCTATTGTAGATATAGTAATAACGAAACTGTTATTATATGTACATTGATCTGTGGGTAGGGATCGGTATATTACATTATATCTAATGTAGATATAGTAATAATGGTATTGTTATTAAATATACATTGGTCTGTGGGATTAAATCAGTATATTAAATTTCATCTGATGTAGGTATAGTAATAAATGTATATTACATATCTAATGTAGATATAGTAACAACGATACTGTTATTATATGTACATTGATCTGTGGGAAGGTATCAGTATATTACATTGTATCCCATGTAGATATAGTACTAATGATATTGTTATTGAATGTACATTGGTTTGTGGGATTAAATCACTATATTACATTTCATCTGATGTAGATATAGTAATAATGATATTGTTATTAAATGTATATTACATATCTAATGTAGATATAGTAATAACGATACTGTTATTGTATGTACATTGATCTGTGGGAAGGTATCAGTATATTACATTGTATCCCATGTAGATATTTTAATAATGATATTGTTATTGAATGTACATTGGTCTGTGGGATTAAATCAGTATATTAAATTTCATCTGATGTAGATATATTAATAATGATATTGCTATTAAATGTACATTGGTCTGTGGGATTAAATCAGTATATTAAATTTCATCTGATGTTGATATAGTAATAATGATATTGTTATTAAATGTATATTACCTATCTAATGTAGATATAGTAATAACGATACTGTTATTATATGTACATTCAGGTGTGGGAAGGTATCAGTATATTACATTATATCTAACGTAGATATAGTAATAACGATACTGTTATTATATGTATATTGATCTGTGGGAAGGTATCAGTATATTACATTATATCTATTGTAGATATAGTCACTACGAAACTGTTACTATATGTACATTGATCTGTGGGAAGGTATCAGTATATTACATTGTATCCAATGTAGATATAGTAATAATGATATTGTTATTAAATGTACATTGGTCTGTGGGATTAAATCAGTATATTACATTTCATCTGATGTAGATATAGTAATAATGATATTGTTATTAGATGTATATTACATATCTAATGTAGATATAGTAATAACGATACTGTTATTGTATGTACATTGATCTGTGGGAAGGTATCAGTATATTACATTATATCTATTGTAGATATAGTAATAACGAAACTGTTATTATATGTACATTGATCTGTGGGAAGGTATCAGTATATTACATTATATCTAATGTAGATATAGCAATAACGATACTGTTATTATATGTACATTGATCTGTGGGAAGGTATCAGTATATTACATTATATCTAATGTAGATATAGTAATAACGATACTGCTATTATATGTACATTGATCTGTGGGTAGGGATCAGTATATTACATTATATCTAATGTAGATATAGTAATAATGATGTTGTTACCAAAATTACATTCATCTGTGGGAAGGCATCAGGATATTACATTATATCCAATGTAGATATAATATAAATGATGCTGTTACTCAATGTACATTGATCTGTGGGAAGGAATCAGTATATTGCAGCAGATCTAATGCAGATATAGTAATAAGGATATTGCCATTATATGTACATTGATCGGTGGGAAGGGATCATTATATTACATTATATCTAATGTAGATATAGTAATAATGATATTGTTATTAAATGTATATTACATATCTAATGTAGATATAGTAATAACGATACTGTTATTATATGTACATTGATCTGTGGGAAGGTATCAGTATATTACATTATATCTAATGTCGATATAGTAATAACGATACTGTTATTATATGTATATTGATCTGTGGGAAGGTATCAGTATATTACATTATATCTAATGTAGATATAGTAATAATGATATTGTTACCAAGAGTACATTGACCTGTGGGAAGGCATCAGTATATTACATTTTATCCAATGTCGATATAGTATAAATGATACTGTTATTCAATGTACACTGATCTGTGGGAAGGGAACAGTATATTACATTATATCTATTGTAGATATAGTAATAACGAAACTGTTAATATATGCACATTGATCTGTGGGAAGTGATCAGTATATTACATTATATCTAATGAGGATATAGTGATAATGATATTGTTATTAAATGTACATTGGTCTGTGGGATTAAATCAGTATATTACATTACATCTGATGTAGATATAGCAATAATGATATTGTTATTAAATGTATATCACATACCATATGTAGATATAGAAATAACGATACTGCCATTATATGTACATTGATCGGTGGGATGTGATCATTATATTACATTATATCTAATGTAGATATAGTAATAATGATATTGTTATTAAAAGTGCGTCGGTCTGAGGGATTAAATCAGTATATTACATTATATCTAATGTAGATATAGTAATAATGATATTGTTATTAAATGTATATTACATATCTAATGTAGACGTACAGATAACGATACTGCCATTACATGTACATTGATCGGTGGGAAGGGATCAGTATATTACATTGTATCCAATGTAGATATAGTAATGATGATATTGTTATTAAATGTGCATTGGTCTGTGGGAATAAATCAGTATATTACATTACATCTGATGTAGATATATTAGTACTGATATTGTTATTAAGTGTATATTACATATCAAAAGTAGATATAGTAATAACGATACTGCCATTATATGTACGTTGATCGGTGGGACGGGATCATTATATTACATTATATCTAATGTAGATACAGTGATAATGATATTTTTATTAAATGTACATTGGTCTGTGGGATTAAATCAGTATATTACATTTCATCTGATGTAGATATAGTAATAATGATATTGTTATTAAATGTATATTACATATCTAATGTAGATATAGTAATAACGATACTGTTATTGTATGTACATTGATCTGTGGGAAGGTATCAGTATATTACATTATATCTATTGTAGATATAGTAGTAACCAAACTGTTATTATATGTACATTGATCTGTGGGTAGGGATCAGTATATTACATTATATCTAATGTAGATATTGTAATAATGATATTGTTATTAAAAGTGCGTCGGTCTGTGGGATTAAATCAGTATATTAAATTTCATCTGATGTAGATATAGTAATAATGATATTGTTATTAAATGTATATTACATATCAAATGCAGATATAGTAATAACGATACTGCCATTATATGTACATTGATCGGTGGGAAGGAATCATTATATTACATTATATCCAATGTAGATACAGTAATAATGATATTGTTATTAAATGCACATTGGTCTGTGGGAATAAATCAGTATATTACATTTCATCTGATGTAGATACAGTAATAATGATATTGTTATTAAATGTATCTTACATATCTAATGTAGATATAGTAATAACGATACTGTTATTGTATGTACATTGATCTGTGGGTTGGGATCAGTATATTACATTATATCTAACGTAGATATAGTAATAATGGTATTGTTATTAAATGTACATTGGTCTGTGTGATTAAATCAGTATATTAAATTTCATCTAATGTAGATATAGTAATAAATCTATATTACATATCTAATGTAGATGTAGTAATAACGATAGTGTTATTATATGTACATCGATCTGTGGGAATGTATCAGTATATTACATTGTATCCCATGTAGATATAATAATAATGATATTGTTATTAAATGTACATTGGTCTGTGAGAATAAATCAGTATATTACATTACATCTGATGTAGCTATATTAATAATGATATTGTTATTAAATGTATATTACATATCTAATGTAGATATAGTAATTACGATACTGTTATTATATGTATATTGATCTGTGGGAAGGTATCAGTATATTACATTGTATCCAATGTAGATATAGTAATAATGATAATGTTATTAAATGTACATTGGTCTGTGGGAATAAATCAGCATATTACATTACATCTGATGTAGATATATTAATAATGATATTGTTATTAAATGTATATTACATATCAAATGGAGATATAGTAATAACGATACTGCCATTATATGTACATTGATCGGTGGGAAGGAATCATTATTACATTATATCCAATGTAGATACAGTAATAATGATATTGTTATTAAATGCACATTGGTCTGTGGGAATAAATCAGTATATTACATTTCATCTGATGTAGATACAGTAATAATGATATTGTTATTAAATGTATATTACATATCAAATGCAGATATAGTAATAACGATACTGCATTATATGTACATTGATCGGTGGGAAGGAATCATTATATTACATTATATCCAATGTAGATACAGTAATAATGATATTGTTATTAAATGTATATTACATATCTAATGTAGATATAGTGATAACGATACTGTTATTGTATGTACATTGATCTGTGGGTAGGGATCAGTATATTACATTATATCTAACGTAGATATAGTAATAATGGTATTGTTATTAAATGTACATTGGTCTGTGTGATTAAATCAGTATATTAAATTTCATCTAATGTAGATATAGTAATAAATCTATATTACATATCTAATGTAGATATAGTAATTACGATACTGTTATTATATGTATATTGATCTGTGGGAAGGTATCAGTATATTACATTGTATCCAATGTAGATATAGTAATAATGATAATGTTATTAAATGTACATTGGTCTGTGGGATTAAATAGTATATTAAATTTCATCGGATGTAGATATAGTAATAATGATATTGTTATTAAACGTATATTACATATCTAATGTAGATATAGTAATAACGATACTGTTATTGTATGTACATTGATCTGTGGGAAGGTATCAGTATATTACATTATATCTATTATAGATATAGTAATGACGAAACTGTTATTATATGTACATTGATCTGTGGGTAGGGATCAGTATATTACATTGTATCCAATGTAGATATAGTAATAATGATATTGTTATTAAATGTACATTGGTATGTGGGAATAAATCAGTATATTACATTACATCTGATGTAGATATATTAATAATGATGTTGTTATTAAATGTATATGACATATCAAATGGAGATATAGTAATAACGATACTGCCATTATATGTACATTGATCGGTGGGAAGGGATCATTATATTACATTATATCTAATGTAGATACAGTGATAATGATATTTTTATTAAATGTACATTGGTCTGTGGGATTAAATCAGTATATTACATTTCATCTGATGTAGATATAGTAATAATGATATTGTTATTAAATGTATATTACATATCTAATGTAGATATAGTAATAACGATACTGTTATTGTATGTACATTGATCTGTGGGAAGGTATCAGTATATTACATTATATCTATTGTAGATATAGTAGTAACCAAACTGTTATTATATGTACATTGATCTGTGGGTAGGGATCAGTATATTACATTATATCTAATGTAGATATATTAATAACGATACTGTTATTATATGTACATTGATCTGTGGGAAGGGATCAGTATATTACATTATATCTAATGTAGGTATTGTAATAATGATGTTGTTACCAAAATTACATTGATCTGTGGGAAGGCATCAGTATATTACATTATATCCAATGTAGATATTGTATAAATGATACTGTTACTCAATGTACATTGATCTGTGGGAAGGAATCAGTATATTGCAGCAGATCTAATGCAGATATAGTAATGAGGATATTGCCATTATATGTAGATTGATCGGTGGGAAGGGATCATTATATTACATTATATCTAATGTAGATATAGTAATAACGATACTGTTATTATTTTTACATTGATCTGTGGGAAGGTATCAGTATATTACATTGTATCCAATGTAGATGTAGTAATAATGATATTCATATTAAATATACATTGGTCTGTGGGAATAAATCAGTATATTAAATCACATCTGATGTAGATATAGTAATAATGATATTGTTATTAAATGTACATTGGCCTGTGAGATTAAATCAGTATATTAAACTTCATCTGATGTAGATATAGTAATAATGATATTGTTATTAAATGTATATTACATATCTAATGTAGATATAGTAATAACGATAATGTTATTATATGTACATTGATCTGTGGGAAGGGATCAGTATATTACATTATATCTAATGTAGATATTGTAATAATGATGTTGTTACCAAAATTACATTGATCTGTGGGAACGCATCAGTATATTACATTATATCCAATGTAGATATTGTATAAATGATACTGTTACTCAATGTACATTGATCTGTGGGAAGGAATCAGTATATTGCAGCAGATCTAATGCAGATATAGTAATGAGGATATTGCCATTATATGTAGATTGATCGGTGGGAAGGGATCATTATATTACATTATATCTAATGTAGATATAGTAATAACGATACTGTTATTATTTGTACATTGATCTGTGGGAAGGTATCAGTATATTACATTGTATCCAATGTAGATGTAGTAATAATGATATTCATATTAAATATACATTGGTCTGTGGGAATAAATCAGTATATTAAATTACATCTGATGTGGATATAGTAATAATGATATTGTTATTAAATGTATATTACATATCTAATGTAGATATAGTAATAACGATACTGTTATTGTATGTACATTGATCTGTGATAAGGTATCAGTATATTACATTATATCTATTGTAGATATAGTAGTAACCAAACTGTTATTATATGTACATTGATCTGTGGGTATGGATCAGTATATTACATTATATCTAATGTAGATATAGTAGTAATGGTATTGTTATTAAATGTACATTGGTCTGTGGGATTAAATCAGTATATTAAATTTCATCTGATGTAGATACAGTAATGTACAGATAATAACAGTATCGTTACTACTATATCTACATTAGATATGTAATATACATTTAATAACAATATCATTATTACTATATCTACATCAGATGAAATGTAATATACAGATTTAATCCCACAGACCAATGTACATTCAATAACAATGCCATTATCACTATATCTACATCAGATGTAATTTAATATAATGATTTAATCCCACAGATCAGTGTACATATAATAACAGTATCGTTATTACTATATCTACATTAGATATAATGTAATATACTGATACCTTCCCACAGATCAATGTACATATAATAACAGTTTCGTTATTACTATATCTACAATAGATATACTATAATATACTGATACCTTCCCACAGATCAATGTATATACAATAACAGTATCGTTATTACTATATCTACATTGGATATAATGTAATATACTGATCTCTACCCACAGATCAGTGTGCATATAATAACAGTTTCGTTATTACTATATCTACAATAGATATAATGTAATATACTGATACCTTCCCACAGATGAATGTACATATAATAACAGTTTCGTTATTACTATATCTACAATAGCTATAATGTAATATACTGATACTTTCCCACAGATCAATGTACATATAATAACAGTAACGTTATTACTATGCCTACATTAGATATGTAATATACATTTAATAACAATATCATTATTACTATATCTACATCAGATGAAATTTAATATCCTGATTTAATCCCACAGATCAATGTGCATTTAATAACAATATCATATTATATCTACATTAGACACAATGTAATATACTGATACCTTCCCACAGATCAATGTACATACAATAACAGTATCGTTATTACTATATCTACATTAGATATGTAATATACATTTAATAACAATATCATTATTTCTATATCTACATCAGATGTAATGTAATATACTGATTTAATCCCACAGACCAATGTACATTTAATAACAATATCATTATTACTATACCTTCTTTAGATATAATGTAATATACTGATCGCTTCCCACAGATCAATGCACAGATTGTAACATTATCGTCATTACTATATCTACATCAGATATGTAATAAACACTTAATAACAGTACCGTTATTTCTATATCTACATTAGATCTACTGCAATATACTGATCCCGTCCCACAGATCAATGTACATTGAATAACAGTATCATTTATACTATATCTACATTGGATATAATGTAATATACTGATGCCTTCCCACAGATCAATGTACATATAATAACAGTTTCGTTATTACTATATCTACATTAGACATGTAATATACATTTAATAACAATCTCATTATTACTATATCTACATCAGATGTAATGTAATATACTGATTTAATCCCACAGACCAATGTACATTAAATAACACTATCATTATTACTATATCTTTTTTAGGTATAATGTAATATACTGATCACTTCCCACAGATCAATGCACAGATTGTAACATTATCGTGATTACTATATCCACATTAGATATGTAATAAACACTTAATAACAGTATCATTATTGCTATATCTACATTAGATCTACTGCAATATACTGCTTCCTTCCCACAGATCAATGGACATTGAATAACAGTATCATTTATACTATATCTACTATATCATTTAACAATATCATTATTACTATATCTTCTTTAGATATAATGTAATATACTGATCACTTCCCACAGATCTATGTACAGATTGTAACATTATCGTCATTACTATATCTACATTAGATACGTAATAAACACTTAATAACAGTATCGTTATTACTATATCTACATTAGATCTACTGCAATATACTGATACCTTCCCACAGATCAATGTACATATTATAACAGTTTCGTAGTTACTATATCTACAATAGATATAATGTAATATACTGATACCTTCCCACAGATCAATATACATATAATAACAGTGTTACGTTGCGCGACGCGAGGCGAGCGCGCAACGTAAAGTGAATGGAAATTTAAAAGGAAAGAAAATTGGAAAAGATCGATTGTTAATTTTCCTTGATTTGATTGATCTTTGCGATGAGAAAGGTCTCGCTGCCACCAGCTCCGACCGCGTATGACGCGTTAACGTCCTCTACGATCAGAACAATTTTTAAAAGTCGGAAATTTAGATAGAATTTATTTCCGTTGGGTTCGTCAGTGTTCTAGGTCCCATACGGGTCCCTCCTTGAAACGTTGTGTTGGCGTGCGTGGATTTGATGTAAAAATAGGCGTTGTAACTCAACGAAATAAAGTAGACTGGATAGTGTGCAACAAATAAAAATGTAATTCAAAATACTATTGAAAGTAGTACAACTGAAAATGACTATTGAGTTTAATGCTATTAATGCTTGATAATATTAATGATTACTATTAGATAAATTCAATTCAAAAACAATACTGGTTTGACAAGGGTAAAGATGCTTAACCTATTTCATATAATAATGACTATTGTTTGTCTGAAAATCGTGTAAAATATAGATGGCCTTTGATTCGCAGTTGGACTTCGAATATATTATAAATTTAAACGTATTATCGAATCTAGGTGTAAGACGACTTGCTCAGCTAATTAATATATTAATTGGATGGAAAATTAGCGGTGTTTGGCCGCGAGGTAACGACCTGAATGGAGAGTGCCCTCACAACCCCCGAAAGGGCTTTACAGGTCGCCCCTGACAGAATATCGTAGTCGAGAAATCGTCACACACACAAAGTCGCGATAAATCAAAATTCGGAATTTTAGAATAGCGTATTATTTATAAACGGTACCTGAACGTAAAAATCGAGACGATCTAAAATGGAGGGACTCTCATAACCCGAAGGCTTAATAGATCGCCCGTTTTGCCTTGTTGAAAGTTCAATGATAATGCCGTGCTCGAGAAATTAGTAATTGACAGGCTTACCGTAAAAATGTAGTATATAATATATGATAATAAATCGCTTGGAAATCGGTGGTAGCTCGTTGAATAATCGCTGGTTAGTCTGGAACACCAAGAGAGAGATGATGAGGAAGCTGTCGCACTAACACTTGTCGCGCGCCCGATTGCCCTTTATTGCGTATCAAAATTTAATCAAGACGAACACGAGACGATTACGATTTTGTAGAAAGATGACTATTAACGCGATTGAATTTAATACGAAGATCACGCGATCAAACGGAATAAAAATGAAAGAGAAAAGATAGAGGTTTAATAGTATGAAAGCTTAACGTGCGCGTCTCTGAGTCTTTGCCGCGTATTCGCGAAATTCACCCTCACGACACTCTGCCTAACGGGTAGGACTTGCCGCGCAGCTAATTTACACAAAGTACAAATCGGCAACTCTATCTCTAGACGCACGGGCTCCCGTCACGACTTACTCGATTGTTCGACGAAGAGTGATCGGAATCGATCGCGATCCTGGCCGGAAGGGCCCGTCGCGAGGATGATGTCCTGCGTGGTGACATTCCGACAAATCATAGCGCGTGACGACAGCGTCGCGTGCGTCGCTATTGGTCGAAGACGCGTGCTAGCTAAATTCCTCTAGACTATGTTCTTTCTCTCTCTTGGTGTTCTATCTCTGTCTAACGGCTTTTCGGTGTTCCTACGCCGTAGATTTTTCTGGAATATTCCATTTCTCGCTTTCGATAATCAGATATAACGAATATCAGCAATTATTTAAATCTGAATTAATGTTTAAACCAGAACCATTCAACAATGAAGCGAATAATTATGAATAAAATTTATATCCATCATACCATTATGTATTAATAATTTGATCGATTGGCAATCGCACGATTTAGACTAGCAGTCGGCGTAATTAATTAACATTATCAGTAGTCGTTTGTTCATAAATCGCAACGCGAGTTTCGCCGGCGCGCATGTTGTAAAACATTCGATGTTTGGATGAAATTCTCGATTAGCTAACATATTCCTTGATTATTAAATCGAATATAAGTTATTTCATTAGCAGCGTAGCTAGTTCTAGAACGTTCTTGCTATTTGAAAAATTACCGTTGGGTCTTGATTTCAGGCAAATTCTCGGAATTCGATACAAAGACTTTTATTGCCCCGTTCGACCCTTCGCCCCTAAACAGTCGTCGAACGCTTGCTAACGCTTGACTGCGAGGGTTCTCATTCCTCGTTCATTCTATTAACCAAATGTTCAAATAGATAGATTAATCCGCGCTTCCATTCCAGCACTCATCTCACGCATACGATCGAATTAGTGGCCGACTGGCGCCCACGCGTGGAAAAGAGGAGAGATTCGGTTGAAATACGAATGCTAAATGATCTTTACGCTTTTGCGCAGTTAACCTGAGGAGACCCCTATAATGCGAAGCACTGGCTAACTGCGCAGCGAACGCTGTTTATGATACCTCTCCTCTGTCGAACCCGAGTTTTTGTATAGTTCGAAATCTGTTACTACGCAGTTGAGCACGACGATAGTCTCAAGGAGGGATAATAACTAAAGAAAAGAATTGAGAGATGTAAAAAGAATAAGGAATAGAAAAGACAAAATAGAATAATTATAGGCTCAAACTCATCCCTGTGCCTTTCCCACATGAAGAAGACTCTCATAACCCGAAGGCTTGATGAGAAAACACAGAGTCGAGGAGAAAATTGAAAAAGATGAAGTAGTAATTCGCCCTCCCCACGTCCCTTACATGAGGAGACTGCTATAACTCGAAGGCTTGATAAGGAAGCGTGAGGCGGACAAATTTGCAAAATTTTCCAGACGTAACAACAGTATCGTTATTACTATATCTACATTAGATATGTAATATACATTTAATAACAATATCATTAATACTATATCTACATCAGATGAAATGTAATATACTGGTTTAATTAGACAGACCAATGTACATTTAATAGCAATGTCATTATTACTGTATCTACATTAGATATAATGTAATACAATGATCCCTTCCCACCGATCAATGTACATATCATGGCAGTATCGTTATTACTATATCTCCATTTGATATGTAATATACATTTAATAACAATATCATTATTAATATATCTACATCAGATGTAATGTAATATACTGATTATTCCCACAGACCAATGTACATTTAATAACAATATCATTATTACTATATCTACATTGGATACAATGTAATATACTGATACCTTCCCACAGATCAATGTACATATAATAATAGTATCGTTATTACTATATCTACATTAGATATGTTATATACATTTAATAACAATATCATTATTACTATATCTACATCACATGAAATTTAATATTGTGATTTAATCCCACAGACCAATGTACATTTAATAACAATATCATTATTGCTATATCTACATTAGATAAAATGTAATATAATGATAGCTTCCCACCCATCAATGTACATATAATGGCAGTATCGTTATTACCATATCTACATTAGATATGTAATATACATTTAATAACAATATCATTATTACTACATCTAAATCAGATGAAATTTAATATACTGATTTAATGCCACAGACCAATGTACATTTAATAACAATATCATTATTGCTATATCTACATTACATAAAATGTAATATAATGATAGCTTCCCACCCATCAATGTACATATAATGGCAGTATCGTTATTACCATATCTACATTAGATATGTAATATACATTTAATAACAATATCATTATTACTACATCTAAATCAGATGAAATTTAATATACTGATTTATTCCCACAGACCAATGTACATTTAATAACAATATCATTATTACTATATCTACATTAGATATAATGTAATATACTGATACCTTCCCACAGATCAATGCACAGATTGCAACATTATCGTCATTACTATATCTACATTAGGTATAATGTAATATACTGATCCCTTTCCACAGATCAATGTACATATAATAACAGTTTCGTTATTACTATATCTACAATAGATATAATGTAATATACTGATACCTTCCCACAGATCAATGTACATATAATAACAGTACCGTTATTACTATATCTACATTAGATATGTAATATACAATTTATAACAATATCATTATTACTATATCTACATCAGATGAAATTTAATATACTGATTTAATACCACAGACCAATCTACATTTAATAACAATACCATTATTACTATATCTACATTAGACATAATGTAATATACTGATACAATCCCACAGATCAATGTACGTATAATGGCAGTACCGTTATGACTATCTCTACTCTAGATATGTAATATACATTTAATAACAATATCATTGTTACTATATCTACATCAGATGTAATGTAATATACTGATTTATTCCCACAGACCAATGTACATTTAATAACAATATCATTATTACTATATCTTCATTAGATATAATGTAATATACTGATCACTTCCCACAGATCAATGCACCGATTATAACATTATCGTCATTACTATATCTACATTAGATACGTAATAAACACTTAATGACAGTATCGTTATTACTATATCTACATTAGATATGTAATATATGTTTTATAACAATATCACTATTACTATATCTAGATCAGATGAAATGTAATATACTGATTTAATCCCACAGACCAATGTACATTTAATAACAATACCATTATTACTACATCTACATCAGATTTAATTTAATATACTGGTTTAATCCCACAGATCAATGTACATATAATAACAGTTTCGTTATTACTATATCTACATTAGATATAATGTAATATACTGATACCTTCCCACAGATCAATGTACATGTAATAACAGTATCGTTATTACTATATCTACATTAGGTATGTAATATACATTTATTAACAATATCATTATTACTATATATACATTAGATATAATGTAACATAATGATCCCCTCCCACCGATCAATGTACATATAATGGCAGTATCGTTATTACCATATCTACATTAGATATGTAATATACATTTAATAACAATATCATTATTACTATATCTACATCAGATGAAATTTAATATACTGATTCATTGCCATAGACCAATGTACATTTAATAACAATTTCATTATTACTATATCTTCATTAGATGTAATGTAGTATACTGACTTATTCCCACAGACCAATGTACATTTAATAACAATATCATTACTACTATATCTTCATTAGATATAATGTAATATACAGATCACTTCCCACAGATCAATGCACAGATTGTAACATTATCGTCGTTATTATATCTATATTAGATATGTAATAAACACTTAATGACAGTATCGTTATTACTATATCTACATTAGATCTACTGCAATATACTGATTCCTTCCCACAGATCAATGTAATTTTGGTAACAATATCATTATTACTATATCTACATTAGATATAATATAATATACTGGTCCCTTCCCACAGATCAATGTAATTTTGGTAACAATATCATTATTACTATATCTACATTAGATATAATGTAATATACTGATCCCTTCCCACAGATCAATATACATATAATAACAGTTTCGTTATTACTACATCTACATTAGATATAATGTAATATACTGATACCTTCCCACAGATCAATGTACATATAATAACAGTATTGTTATTACTATATCTACATTAGATATGTAATATACATTTAAGAACAATATCATTATTACTATATGTACATTAGATATAATGTTATATAATGATCCCTTCCCACCGGTCAATGTACATATAATGGCAGT